>NW_028240843.1:0-43539 GCF_964263255.1 Lissotriton vulgaris | reverse complement strand
CATGCACTTTTAACCATTCCATAAATCTTGTGTTTTGGGCCCCTGGAAGCATGAAAATCACTTTAAACATGCTAATTTTAGCTCTAACACTGATGATCCACCTACAAATGTGAACTGACGTTCAAAAATAAAACATTTGAAAACGGACCATTTTCCACATTTCTGAAGCATGACGTAATGGGGGGGTGTTATCTCTTTTGTCGAAAATCAGCCGTTTTTGCTCGAACATTAAATGCCTCCAAATGGTATTTAATTAACTTCCCGAGCCCCTGGAAGCATGAAAATCACTTTAAACATGCTAATTTTAGCTCTAACATTGATGATCCACCTACAAATGTGAACTGACGTTCAAAAATAAAACATTTGAAAACGGACCATTTTCCACATTTCTGAAGCATGACGTAATGGGGGGGTGTTATCTCTTTTGTCGAAAATCAGCCGTTTTTGCTCGAACATTAAATGCCTCCAAATGGTATTTAATTAACTTCCCGGGGTGAAGAAACCCTTTTTGAGAACTCAGAGTGAGTAAATTGGCCATTTTCATGCACTTTTAACCATTCCATAAATCTTGTGTTTTGGGCCCCTGGAAGCATGAAAATCACTTTAAACATGCTAATTTTAGCTCTAACACTGATGATCCACCTACAAATGTGAACTGACGTTCAAAAATAAAACATTTGAAAACGGACCATTTTCCACATTTCTGAAGCATGACGTAATGGGGGGGTGTTATCTCTTTTGTCGAAAATCAGCCGTTTTTGCTCGAACATTAAATGCCTCCAAATGGTATTTAATTAACTTCCCGGGGTGAAGAAACCCTTTTTGAGAACTCAGAGTGAGTAAATTGGCCATTTTCATGCACTTTTAACCATTCCATAAATCTTGTGTTTTGGGCCCCTGGAAGCATGAAAATCACTTTAAACATGCTAATTTTAGCTCTAACACTGATAATCCACCTACAAATGTGAACTGACGTTCAAAAATAAAACATTTGAAAACGGACCATTTTCCACATTTCTGAAGCATGACGTAATGGGGGGGTGTTATCTCTTTTGTCGAAAATCAGCCGTTTTTGCTCGAACATTAAATGCCTCCAAATGGTATTTAATTAACTTCCCGAGCCCCTGGAAGCATGAAAATCACTTTAAACATGCTAATTTTAGCTCTAACACTGATGATCCACCTACAAATGTGAACTGACGTTCAAAAATAAAACATTTGAAAACGGACCATTTTCCACATTTCTGAAGCATGACGTAATGGGGGGGTGTTATCTCTTTTGTCGAAAATCAGCCGTTTTTGCTCGAACATTAAATGCCTCCAAATGGTATTTAATTAACTTCCCGGGGTGAAGAAACCCTTTTTGAGAACTCAGAGTGAGTAAATTGGCCATTTTCATGCACTTTTAACCATTCCATAAATCTTGTGTTTTGGGCCCCTGGAAGCATGAAAATCACTTTAAACATGCTAATTTTAGCTCTAACACTGATGATCCACCTACAAATGTGAACTGACGTTCAAAAATAAAACATTTGAAAACGGACCATTTTCCACATTTCTGAAGCATGACGTAATGGGGGGGTGTTATCTCTTTTGTCGAAAATCAGCCGTTTTTGCTCGAACATTAAATGCCTCCAAATGGTATTTAATTAACTTCCCGAGCCCCTGGAAGCATGAAAATCACTTTAAACATGCTAATTTTAGCTCTAACACTGATGATCCACCTACAAATGTGAACTGACGTTCAAAAATAAAACATTTGAAAACGGACCATTTTCCACATTTCTGAAGCATGACGTAATGGGGGGTGTTATCTCTTTTGTCGAAAATCAGCCGTTTTTGCTCGAACATTAAATGCCTCCAAATGGTATTTAATTAACTTCCCGGGGTGAAGAAACCCTTTTTGAGAACTCAGAGTGAGTAAATTGGCCATTTTCATGCACTTTTAACCATTCCATAAATCTTGTGTTTTGGGCCCCTGGAAGCATGAAAATCACTTTAAACATGCTAATTTTAGCTCTAACACTGATGATCCACCTACAAATGTGAACTGACGTTCAAAAATAAAACATTTGAAAACGGACCATTTTCCACATTTCTGAAGCATGACGTAATGGGGGGGTGTTATCTCTTTTGTCGAAAATCAGCCGTTTTTGCTCGAACATTAAATGCCTCCAAATGGTATTTAATTAACTTCCCGAGCCCCTGGAAGCATGAAAATCACTTTAAACATGCTAATTTTAGCTCTAACACTGATGATCCACCTACAAATGTGAACTGACGTTCAAAAATAAAACATTTGAAAACGGACCATTTTCCACATTTCTGAAGCATGACGTAATGGGGGGGTGTTATCTCTTTTGTCGAAAATCAGCCGTTTTTGCTCGAACATTAAATGCCTCCAAATGGTATTTAATTAACTTCCCGGGGTGAAGAAACCCTTTTTGAGAACTCAGAGTGAGTGAATTGGCCATTTTCATGCACTTTTAACCATTCCATAAATCTTGTGTTTTGGGCCCCTGGAAGCATGAAAATCACTTTAAACATGCTAATTTTAGCTCTAACACTGATGATCCACCTACAAATGTGAACTGACGTTCAAAAATAAAACATTTGAAAACGGACCATTTTCCACATTTCTGAAGCATGACGTAATGGGGGGGTGTTATCTCTTTTGTCGAAAATCAGCCGTTTTTGCTCGAACATTAAATGCCTCCAAATGGTATTTAATTAACTTCCCGAGCCCCTGGAAGCATGAAAATCACTTTAAACATGCTAATTTTAGCTCTAACACTGATGATCCACCTACAAATGTGAACTGACGTTCAAAAATAAAACATTTGAAAACGGACCATTTTCCACATTTCTGAAGCATGACGTAATGGGGGGGTGTTATCTCTTTTGTCGAAAATCAGCCGTTTTTGCTCGAACATTAAATGCCTCCAAATGGTATTTAATTAACTTCCCGGGGTGAAGAAACCCTTTTTGAGAACTCAGAGTGAGTAAATTGGCCATTTTCATGCACTTTTAACCATTCCATAAATCTTGTGTTTTGGGCCCCTGGAAGCATGAAAATCACTTTAAACATGCTAATTTTAGCTCTAACACTGATGATCCACCTACAAATGTGAACTGACGTTCAAAAATAAAACATTTGAAAACGGACCATTTTCCAAATTTCTGAAGCATGACGTAATGGGGGGGTGTTATCTCTTTTGTCGAAAATCAGCCGTTTTTGCTCGAACATTAAATGCCTCCAAATGGTATTTAATTAACTTCCCGAGCCCCTGGAAGCATGAAAATCACTTTAAACATGCTAATTTTAGCTCTAACACTGATGATCCACCTACAAATGTGAACTGACGTTCAAAAATAAAACATTTGAAAACGGACCATTTTCCACATTTCTGAAGCATGACGTAATGGGGGGGTGTTATCTCTTTTGTCGAAAATCAGCCGTTTTTGCTCGAACATTAAATGCCTCCAAATGGTATTTAATTAACTTCCCGGGGTGAAGAAACCCTTTTTGAGAACTCAGAGTGAGTAAATTGGCCATTTTCATGCACTTTTAACCATTCCATAAATCTTGTGTTTTGGGCCCCTGGAAGCATGAAAATCACTTTAAACATGCTAATTTTAGCTCTAACACTGATGATCCACCTACAAATGTGAACTGACGTTCAAAAATAAAACATTTGAAAACGGACCATTTTCCACATTTCTGAAGCATGACGTAATGGGGGGGTGTTATCTCTTTTGTCGAAAATCAGCCGTTTTTGCTCGAACATTAAATGCCTCCAAATGGTATTTAATTAACTTCCCGAGCCCCTGGAAGCATGAAAATCACTTTAAACATGCTAATTTTAGCTCTAACACTGATGATCCACCTACAAATGTGAACTGACGTTCAAAAATAAAACATTTGAAAACGGACCATTTTCCACATTTCTGAAGCATGACGTAATGGGGGGGTGTTATCTCTTTTGTCGAAAATCAGCCGTTTTTGCTCGAACATTAAATGCCTCCAAATGGTATTTAATTAACTTCCCGAGCCCCTGGAAGCATGAAAATCACTTTAAACATGCTAATTTTAGCTCTAACACTGATGATCCACCTACAAATGTGAACTGACGTTCAAAAAAAAAACATTTAAAAACGGACCATTTTCCACATTTCTGAAGCATGACGTAATGGGGGGGTGTTATCTCTTTTGTCGAAAATCAGCCGTTTTTGCTCGAACATTAAATGCCTCCAAATGGTATTTAATTAACTTCCCGGGGTGAAGAAACCCTTTTTGAGAACTCAGAGTGAGTAAATTGGCCATTTTCATGCACTTTTAACCATTCCATAAATCTTGTGTTTTGGGCCCCTGGAAGCATGAAAATCACTTTAAACATGCTAATTTTAGCTCTAACACTGATGATCCACCTACAAATGTGAACTGACGTTCAAAAATAAAACATTTGAAAACGGACCATTTTCCACATTTCTGAAGCATGACGTAATGGGGGGGTGTTATCTCTTTTGTCGAAAATCAGCCGTTTTTGCTCGAACATTAAATGCCTCCAAATGGTATTTAATTAACTTCCCGGGGTGAAGAAACCCTTTTTGAGAACTCAGAGTGAGTAAATTGGCCATTTTCATGCACTTTTAACCATTCCATAAATCTTGTGTTGTGGGCCCCTGGAAGCATGAAAATCACTTTAAACATGCTAATTTTAGCTCTAACACTGATGATCCACCTACAAATGTGAACTGACGTTCAAAAATAAAACATTTGAAAACGGACCATTTTCCACATTTCTGAAGCATGACGTAATGGGGGGGTGTTATCTCTTTTGTCGAAAATCAGCCGTTTTTGCTCGAACATTAAATGCCTCCAAATGGTATTTAATTAACTTCCCGAGCCCCTGGAAGCATGAAAATCACTTTAAACATGCTAATTTTAGCTCTAACACTGATGATCCACCTACAAATGTGAACTGACGTTCAAAAATAAAACATTTGAAAAAGGACCATTTTCCACATTTCTGAAGCATGACGTAATGGGGGGGTGTTATCTCTTTTGTCGAAAATCAGCCGTTTTTGCTCGGACATTAAATGCCTCCAAATGGTATTTAATTAACTTCCCGGGGTGAAGAAACCCTTTTTGAGAACTCAGAGTGAGTAAATTGGCCATTTTCATGCACTTTTAACCATTCCATAAATCTTGTGTTTTGGGCCCCTGGAAGCATGAAAATCACTTTAAACATGCTAATTTTAGCTCTAACACTGATGATCCACCTACAAATGTGAACTGACGTTCAAAAATAAAACATTTGAAAACGGACCATTTTCCACATTTCTGAAGCATGACGTAATGGGGGGGTGTTATCTCTTTTGTCGAAAATCAGCCGTTTTTGCTCGAACATTAAATGCCTCCAAATGGTATTTAATTAACTTCCCGGGGTGAAGAAACCCTTTTTGAGAACTCAGAGTGAGTAAATTGGCCATTTTCATGCACTTTTAACCATTCCATAAATCTTGTGTTTTGGGCCCCTGGAAGCATGAAAATCACTTTAAACATGCTAATTTTAGCTCTAACACTGATGATCCACCTACAAATGTGAACTGACGTTCAAAAATAAAACATTTGAAAACGGACCATTTTCCACATTTCTGAAGCATGACGTAATGGGGGGGTGTTATCTCTTTTGTCGAAAATCAGCCGTTTTTGCTCGAACATTAAATGCCTCCAAATGGTATTTAATTAACTTCCCGGGGTGAAGAAACCCTTTTTGAGAACTCAGAGTGAGTAAATTGGCCATTTTCATGCACTTTTAACCATTCCATAAATCTTGTGTTTTGGGCCCCTGGAAGCATGAAAATCACTTTAAACATGCTAATTTTAGCTCTAACACTGATAATCCACCTACAAATGTGAACTGACGTTCAAAAATAAAACATTTGAAAACGGACCATTTTCCACATTTCTGAAGCATGACGTAATGGGGGGGTGTTATCTCTTTTGTCGAAAATCAGCCGTTTTTGCTCGAACATTAAATGCCTCCAAATGGTATTTAATTAACTTCCCGAGCCCCTGGAAGCATGAAAATCACTTTAAACATGCTAATTTTAGCTCTAACACTGATGATCCACCTACAAATGTGAACTGACGTTCAAAAATAAAACATTTGAAAACGGACCATTTTCCACATTTCTGAAGCATGACGTAATGGGGGGGTGTTATCTCTTTTGTCGAAAATCAGCCGTTTTTGCTCGAACATTAAATGCCTCCAAATGGTATTTAATTAACTTCCCGGGGTGAAGAAACCCTTTTTGAGAACTCAGAGTGAGTAAATTGGCCATTTTCATGCACTTTTAACCATTCCATAAATCTTGTGTTTTGGGCCCCTGGAAGCATGAAAATCACTTTAAACATGCTAATTTTAGCTCTAACACTGATGATCCACCTACAAATGTGAACTGACGTTCAAAAATAAAACATTTGAAAACGGACCATTTTCCACATTTCTGAAGCATGACGTAATGGGGGGGTGTTATCTCTTTTGTCGAAAATCAGCCGTTTTTGCTCGAACATTAAATGCCTCCAAATGGTATTTAATTAACTTCCCGAGCCCCTGGAAGCATGAAAATCACTTTAAACATGCTAATTTTAGCTCTAACACTGATGATCCACCTACAAATGTGAACTGACGTTCAAAAATAAAACATTTGAAAACGGACCATTTTCCACATTTCTGAAGCATGACGTAATGGGGGGGTGTTATCTCTTTTGTCGAAAATCAGCCGTTTTTGCTCGAACATTAAATGCCTCCAAATGGTATTTAATTAACTTCCCGGGGTGAAGAAACCCTTTTTGAGAACTCAGAGTGAGTAAATTGGCCATTTTCATGCACTTTTAACCATTCCATAAATCTTGTGTTTTGGGCCCCTGGAAGCATGAAAATCACTTTAAACATGCTAATTTTAGCTCTAACACTGATGATCCACCTACAAATGTGAACTGACGTTCAAAAATAAAACATTTGAAAACGGACCATTTTCCACATTTCTGAAGCATGACGTAATGGGGGGGTGTTATCTCTTTTGTCGAAAATCAGCCGTTTTTGCTCGAACATTAAATGCCTCCAAATGGTATTTAATTAACTTCCCGAGCCCCTGGAAGCATGAAAATCACTTTAAACATGCTAATTTTAGCTCTAACACTGATGATCCACCTACAAATGTGAACTGACGTTCAAAAATAAAACATTTGAAAACGGACCATTTTCCACATTTCTGAAGCATGACGTAATGGGGGGGTGTTATCTCTTTTGTCGAAAATCAGCCGTTTTTGCTCGAACATTAAATGCCTCCAAATGGTATTTAATTAACTTCCCGAGCCCCTGGAAGCATGAAAATCACTTTAAACATGCTAATTTTAGCTCTAACACTGATGATCCACCTACAAATGTGAACTGACGTTCAAAAATAAAATTGAAAACGGACCATTTTCCACATTTTCTGAAGCATGACGTAATGGGGGGGTGTTATCTCTTTTGTCGAAAATCAGCCGTTTTTGCTCGAACATTAAATGCCTCCAAATGGTATTTAATTAACTTCCCGGGTGAAGAAACCCTTTTTGAGAACTCAGAGTGAGTAAATTGGCCATTTTCATGCACTTTTAACCATTCCATAAATCTTGTGTTTTGGGCCCTGGAAGCATGAAAATCACTTTAAACATGCTAATTTTAGCTCTAACACTGATGATCCACCTACAAATGTGAACTGACGTTCAAAAATAAAACATTTGAAAACGGACCATTTTCCACATTTCTGAAGCATGACGTAATGGGGGGGTGTTATCTCTTTTGTCGAAAATCAGCCGTTTTTGCTCGAACATTAAATGCCTCCAAATGGTATTTAATTAACTTCCCGAGCCCCTGGAAGCATGAAACTCACTTTAAACATGCTAATTTTAGCTCTAACACTGATGATCCACCTACAAATGTGAACTGACGTTCACAAATAAAACATTTGAAAACGGACCATTTTCCACATTTCTGAAGCATGACGTAATGGGGGGTGTTATCTCTTTTGTCGAAAATCAGCCGTTTTTGCTCGAACATTAAAAGCCTCCAAATGGTATTTAATTAACTTCCCGAGCCCCTGAAGCATGAAAATCACTTTAAACAATGCTAATTTTAGCTCTAACACTGATGATCCACCTACAAATGTGAACTGACGTTCAAAAATAAAACATTTGAAAACGGACCATTTTCCACATTTCTGAAGCATGACGTAATGGGGGGGTGTTATCTCTTTTTGTCGAAAATCAGCCGTTTTTGCTCGAACATTAAATGCCTCCAAATGGTATTTTAATTAACTTCCCGAGCCCCTGGAAGCATGAAAATCACTTTAAACATGCTAATTTTAGCTCTAACACTGATGATCCACCTACAAATGTGAACTGACGTTCAAAAATAAAACATTTGAAAACGGACCATTTTCCACATTTCTGAAGCATGACGTAATGGGGGGGTGTTATCTCTTTTGTCGAAAATCAGCCGTTTTGCTCGAACATTAAATGCCTCCAAATGGTATTTAATTAACTTCCCGGGTGAAGAACCCTTTTTGAGAACTCAGAGTGAGTAAATTGGCCATTTTCATGCACTTTTAACCATTCCATAAATCTTGTGTTTTGGGCCCCTGGAAGCATGAAAATCACTTTTAAAACATGCTTAATTTTAGCTCTAACACTGATGATCCACCTACAAATGTGAACTGACGTTCAAAAATAAAACATTTGAAAACGGACCATTTTCCACATTTCTGAAGCATGACGTAATGGGGGGTGTTATCTCTTTTGTCGAAAATCAGCCGTTTTTGCTCGAACATTAAAGTCCCAAATGGTATTTAATTAACTTCCCGAGCCCTGGAAGCATGAAAATCACTTTAAACATGCTAATTTTAGCTCTAACACTGATGATCCACCTACAAATGTGAACTGACGTTCAAAAATAAAACATTTGAAAACGGACCATTTTCCACATTTCTGAAGCATGACGTAATGGGGGGGTGTTATCTCTTTTGTCGAAAATCAGCCGTTTTTGCTCGAACATTAAATGCCTCCAAATGGTATTTAATTAACTTCCCGGGGTGAAGAAACCCTTTTTGAGAACTCAAAGTGAGTAAATTGGCCATTTTCATGCACTTTTAACCATTCCATAAATCTTGTGTTTTGGGCCCCTGGAAGCATAAAAATCACTTTAAACATGCTAATTTTAGCTCTAACACTGATGATCCACCTACAAAATGTGAACTGACGTTCAAAAATAAAACATTTGAAAACGGACCATTTTCCACATTTCTGAAGCATGACGTAATGGGGGGGTGTTATCTCTTTTGTCGAAAATCAGCCGTTTTTGCTCGAACATTAAATGCCTCCAAATGGTATTTAATTAACTTCCCGAGCCCCTGGAAGCATGAAAATCACTTTAAACATGCTAATTTTAGCTCTAACACTGATGATCCACCTACAAATGTGAACTGACGTTCAAAAATAAAACATTTGAAAACGGACCATTTTCCACATTTCTGAAGCATGACGTAATGGGGGGGTGTTATCTCTTTTGTCGAAAATCAGCCCGTTTTTGCTCGAACATTAAATGCCTCCAAATGGTATTTAATTAACTTCCCGAAGCCCTGGAAGCATGAAAATCACTTTAAACATGCTAATTTTAGCTCTACACTGAGGATCCACCTACAAATGTGAACTGACGTTCAAAAATAAAACATTTGAAAACGGACCATTTTCCACATTTCTGAAGCATGACGTAAATGGGGGGGTGTTATCTCTTTTGTCGAAAATCAGCCGTTTTTGCTCGAACAATTAAATGCCTCCAAATGGTATTTAATTAACTTCCCGAGCCCCTGGAAGCATGAAAATCACTTTAAACATGCTAATTTTAGCTCTAACACTGATGATCCACCTACAAATGTGAACTGACGTTCAAAAATAAAACATTTGAAAACGGACCATTTTCCACATTTCTGAAGCATGACGTAATGGGGGGGTGTTATCTCTTTTGTCGAAAATCAGCCGTTTTTGCTCGAACATTAAATGCCTCCAAATGGTATTTAATTAACTTCCCGGGGTGAAGAAACCCTTTTTGAGAACTCAGAGTGAGTAAATTGGCCATTTTCATGCACTTTTAACCATTCCATAAATCTTGTGTTTTGGGCCCCTGGAAGCATGAAAATCACTTTAAACATGCTAATTTTAGCTCTAACACTGATGATCCACCTACAAATGTGAACTGACGTTCAAATATAAAACATTTGAAAACGGACCATTTTCCACATTTCTGAAGCATGACGTAATGGGGGGGGTGTTATCTCTTTTGTCGAAAATCAGCCGTTTTTGCTCGAACATTAAATGCCTCCAAATGGTATTTAATTAACTTCCCGAGCCCCTGGAAGCATGAAAATCACTTTAAACATGCTAATTTTAGCTCTAACACTGATTGATCCACCTACAAATGTGAACTGACGTTCAAAAATAAAACATTTGAAAACGGACCATTTTCCACATTTCTGAAGCATGACGTAATGGGGGGGTGTTATCTCTTTTGTCGAAAATCAGCCGTTTTTGCTCGAACATTAAATGCCTCCAAATGGTATTTAATTAACTTCCCGGGGTGAAGAAACCCTTTTTGAGAACTCAGAGTGAGTAAATTGGCCATTTTCATGCACTTTTAACCATTCCATAAATCTTGTGTTTTGGGCCCCTGGAAGCATGAAAATCACTTTAAACATGCTAATTTTAGCTCTAACACTGATGATCCACCTACAAATGTGAACTGACGTTCAAAAATAAAACATTTGAAAACGGACCATTTTCCACATTTCTGAAGCATGACGTAATGGGGGGGTGTTATCTCTTTTGTCGAAAATCAGCCGTTTTTGCTCGAACATTAAATGCCTCCAAATGGTATTTAATTAACTTCCCGAGCCCCTGGAAGCATGAAAATCACTTTAAACATGCTAATTTTAGCTCTAACACTGATGATCCACCTACAAATGTGAACTGACGTTCAAAAATAAAACATTTGAAAACGGACCATTTTCCACATTTCTGAAGCATGACGTAATGGGGGGGTGTTATCTCTTTTGTCGAAAATCAGCCGTTTTTGCTCGAACATTAAATGCCTCCAAATGGTATTTAATTAACTTCCCGAGCCCCTGGAAGCATGAAAATCACTTTAAACATGCTAATTTTAGCTCTAACACTGATGATCCACCTACAAATGTGAACTGACGTTCAAAAATAAAACATTTGAAAACGGACCATTTTCCACATTTCTGAAGCATGACGTAATGGGGGGGTGTTATCTCTTTTGTCGAAAATCAGCCATTTTTGCTCGAACATTAAATGCCTCCAAATGGTATTTAATTAACTTCCCGGGGTGAAGAAACCCTTTTTGAGAACTCAGAGTGAGTAAATTGGCCATTTTCATGCACTTTTAACCATTCCATAAATCTTGTGTTTTGGGCCCCTGGAAGCATGAAAATCACTTTAAACATGCTAATTTTAGCTCTAACACTGATGATCCACCTACAAATGTGAACTGACGTTCAAAAATAAAACATTTGAAAACAGACCATTTTCCACATTTCTGAAGCATGACGTAATGGGGGGGTGTTATCTCTTTTGTCGAAAATCAGCCGTTTTTGCTCGAACATTAAATGCCTCCAAATGGTATTTAATTAACTTCCCGAGCCCCTGGAAGCATGAAAATCACTTTAAACATGCTAATTTTAGCTCTAACACTGAGGATCCACCTACAAATGTGAACTGACGTTCAAAAATAAAACATTTGAAAACGGACCATTTTCCACATTTCTGAAGCATGACGTAATGGGGGGGTGTTATCTCTTTTGTCGAAAATCAGCCGTTTTTGCTCGAACATTAAATGCCTCCAAATGGTATTTAATTAACTTCCCGAGCCCCTGGAAGCATGAAAATCACTTTAAACATGCTAATTTTAGCTCTAACACTGATGATCCACCTACAAATGTGAACTGACGTTCAAAAATAAAACATTTGAAAACGGACCATTTTCCACATTTCTGAAGCATGACGTAATGGGGGGGTGTTATCTCTTTTGTCGAAAATCAGCCGTTTTTGCTCGAACATTAAATGCCTCCAAATGGTATTTAATTAACTTCCCGGGGTGAAGAAACCCTTTTTGAGAACTCAGAGTGAGTAAATTGGCCATTTTCATGCACTTTTAACCATTCCATAAATCTTGTGTTTTGGGCCCCTGGAAGCATGAAAATCACTTTAAACATGCTAATTTTAGCTCTAACACTGATGATCCACCTACAAATGTGAACTGACGTTCAAATATAAAACATTTGAAAACGGACCATTTTCCACATTTCTGAAGCATGACGTAATGGGGGGGTGTTATCTCTTTTGTCGAAAATCAGCCGTTTTTGCTCGAACATTAAATGCCTCCAAATGGTATTTAATTAACTTCCCGAGCCCCTGGAAGCATGAAAATCACTTTAAACATGCTAATTTTAGCTCTAACACTGATGATCCACCTACAAATGTGAACTGACGTTCAAAAATAAAACATTTGAAAACGGACCATTTTCCACATTTCTGAAGCATGACGTAATGGGGGGGTGTTATCTCTTTTGTCGAAAATCAGCCGTTTTTGCTCGAACATTAAATGCCTCCAAATGGTATTTAATTAACTTCCCGGGGTGAAGAAACCCTTTTTGAGAACTCAGAGTGAGTAAATTGGCCATTTTCATGCACTTTTAACCATTCCATAAATCTTGTGTTTTGGGCCCCTGGAAGCATGAAAATCACTTTAAACATGCTAATTTTAGCTCTAACACTGATGATCCACCTACAAATGTGAACTGACGTTCAAAAATAAAACATTTGAAAACGGACCATTTTCCACATTTCTGAAGCATGACGTAATGGGGGGGTGTTATCTCTTTTGTCGAAAATCAGCCGTTTTTGCTCGAACATTAAATGCCTCCAAATGGTATTTAATTAACTTCCCGAGCCCCTGGAAGCATGAAAATCACTTTAAACATGCTAATTTTAGCTCTAACACTGATGATCCACCTACAAATGTGAACTGACGTTCAAAAATAAAACATTTGAAAACGGACCATTTTCCACATTTCTGAAGCATGACGTAATGGGGGGGTGTTATCTCTTTTGTCGAAAATCAGCCGTTTTTGCTCGAACATTAAATGCCTCCAAATGGTATTTAATTAACTTCCCGAGCCCCTGGAAGCATGAAAATCACTTTAAACATGCTAATTTTAGCTCTAACACTGATGATCCACCTACAAATGTGAACTGACGTTCAAAAATAAAACATTTGAAAACGGACCATTTTCCACATTTCTGAAGCATGACGTAATGGGGGGGTGTTATCTCTTTTGTCGAAAATCAGCCATTTTTGCTCGAACATTAAATGCCTCCAAATGGTATTTAATTAACTTCCCGGGGTGAAGAAACCCTTTTTGAGAACTCAGAGTGAGTAAATTGGCCATTTTCATGCACTTTTAACCATTCCATAAATCTTGTGTTTTGGGCCCCTGGAAGCATGAAAATCACTTTAAACATGCTAATTTTAGCTCTAACACTGATGATCCACCTACAAATGTGAACTGACGTTCAAAAATAAAACATTTGAAAACAGACCATTTTCCACATTTCTGAAGCATGACGTAATGGGGGGGTGTTATCTCTTTTGTCGAAAATCAGCCGTTTTTGCTCGAACATTAAATGCCTCCAAATGGTATTTAATTAACTTCCCGAGCCCCTGGAAGCATGAAAATCACTTTAAACATGCTAATTTTAGCTCTAACACTGATGATCCACCTACAAATGTGAACTGACGTTCAAAAATAAAACATTTGAAAACGGACCATTTTCCACATTTCTGAAGCATGACGTAATGGGGGGGTGTTATCTCTTTTGTCGAAAATCAGCCGTTTTTGCTCGAACATTAAATGCCTCCAAATGGTATTTAATTAACTTCCCGAGCCCCTGGAAGCATGAAAATCACTTTAAACATGCTAATTTTAGCTCTAACACTGATGATCCACCTACAAATGTGAACTGACGTTCAAAAATAAAACATTTGAAAACGGACCATTTTCCACATTTCTGAAGCATGACGTAATGGGGGGGTGTTATCTCTTTTGTCGAAAATCAGCCGTTTTTGCTCGAACATTAAATGCCTCCAAATGGTATTTAATTAACTTCCCGAGCCCCTGGAAGCATGAAAATCACTTTAAACATGCTAATTTTAGCTCTAACACTGATGATCCACCTACAAATGTGAACTGACGTTCAAAAATAAAACATTTGAAAACGGACCATTTTCCACATTTCTGAAGCATGACGTAATGGGGGGGTGTTATCTCTTTTGTCGAAAATCAGCCGTTTTTGCTCGAACATTAAATGCCTCCAAATGGTATTTTATTAACTTCCCGGGGTGAAGAAACCCTTTTTGAGAACTCAGAGTGAGTAAATTGGCCATTTTCATGCACTTTTAACCATTCCATAAATCTTGTGTTTTGGGCCCCTGGAAGCATGAAAATCACTTTAAACATGCTAATTTTAGCTCTAACACTGATGATCCACCTACAAATGTGAACTGACGTTCAAAAATAAAACATTTGAAAACGGACCATTTTCCACATTTCTGAAGCATGACGTAATGGGGGGGTGTTATCTCTTTTGTCGAAAATCAGCCGTTTTTGCTCGAACATTAAATGCCTCCAAATGGTATTTAATTAACTTCCCGAGCCCCTGGAAGCATGAAAATCACTTTAAACATGCTAATTTTAGCTCTAACACTGATGATCCACCTACAAATGTGAACTGACGTTCAAAAATAAAACATTTGAAAACGGACCATTTTCCACATTTCTGAAGCATGACGTAATGGGGGGGTGTTATCTCTTTTGTCGAAAATCAGCCGTTTTTGCTCGAACATTAAATGCCTCCAAATGGTATTTAATTAACTTCCCGAGCCCCTGGAAGCATGAAAATCACTTTAAACATGCTAATTTTAGCTCTAACACTGATGATCCACCTACAAATGTGAACTGACGTTCAAAAATAAAACATTTGAAAACGGACCATTTTCCACATTTCTGAAGCATGACGTAATGGGGGGGTGTTATCTCTTTTGTCGAAAATCAGCCGTTTTTGCTCGAACATTAAATGCCTCCAAATGGTATTTAATTAACTTCCCGGGGTAAAGAAACCCTTTTTGAGAACTCAGAGTGAGTAAATTGGCCATTTTCATGCACTTTTAACCATTCCATAAATCTTGTGTTTTGGGCCCCTGGAAGCATGAAAATCACTTTAAACATGCTAATTTTAGCTCTAACACTGATGATCCACCTACAAATGTGAACTGACGTTCAAAAATAAAACATTTGAAAACGGACCATTTTCCACATTTCTGAAGCATGACGTAATGGGGGGGTGTTATCTCTTTTGTCGAAAATCAGCCGTTTTTGCTCGAACATTAAATGCCTCCAAATGGTATTTAATTAACTTCCCGAGCCCCTGGAAGCATGAAAATCACTTTAAACATGCTAATTTTAGCTCTAACACTGATGATCCACCTACAAATGTGAACTGACGTTCAAAAATAAAACATTTGAAAACGGACCATTTTCCACATTTCTGAAGCATGACGTAATGGGGGGGTGTTATCTCTTTTGTCGAAAATCAGCCGTTTTTGCTCGAACATTAAATGCCTCCAAATGGTATTTAATTAACTTCCCGAGCCCCTGGAAGCATGAAAATCACTTTAAACATGCTAATTTTAGCTCTAACACTGATGATCCACCTACAAATGTGAACTGACGTTCAAAAATAAAACATTTGAAAACGGACCATTTTCCACATTTCTGAAGCATGACGTAATGGGGGGGTGTTATCTCTTTTGTCGAAAATCAGCCGTTTTTGCTCGAACATTAAATGCCTCCAAATGGTATTTAATTAACTTCGCGAGCCCCTGGAAGCATGAAAATCACTTTAAACATGCTAATTTTAGCTCTAACACTGAGGATCCACCTACAAATGTGAACTGACGTTCAAAAATAAAACATTTGAAAACGGACCATTTTCCACATTTCTGAAGCATGACGTAATGGGGGGGTGTTATCTCTTTTGTCGAAAATCAGCCGTTTTTGCTCGAACATTAAATGCCTCCAAATGGTATTTAATTAACTTCCCGAGCCCCTGGAAGCATGAAAATCACTTTAAACATGCTAATTTTAGCTCTAACACTGATGATCCACCTACAAATGTGAACTGACGTTCAAAAATAAAACATTTGAAAACGGACCATTTTCCACATTTCTGAAGCATGACGTAATGGGGGGGTGTTATCTCTTTTGTCGAAAATCAGCCGTTTTTGCTCGAACATTAAATGCCTCCAAATGGTATTTAATTAACTTCCCGGGGTGAAGAAACCCTTTTTGAGAACTCAGAGTGAGTAAATTGGCCATTTTCATGCACTTTTAACCATTCCATAAATCTTGTGTTTTGGGCCCCTGGAAGCATGAAAATCACTTTAAACATGCTAATTTTAGCTCTAACACTGATGATCCACCTACAAATGTGAACTGACGTTCAAAAATAAAACATTTGAAAACGGACCATTTTCCACATTTCTGAAGCATGACGTAATGGGGGGGTGTTATCTCTTTTGTCGAAAATCAGCCGTTTTTGCTCGAACATTAAATGCCTCCAAATGGTATTTAATTAACTTCCCGAGCCCCTGGAAGCATGAAAATCACTTTAAACATGCTAATTTTAGCTCTAACACTGATGATCCACCTACAAATGTGAACTGACGTTCAAAAATAAAACATTTGAAAACGGACCATTTTCCACATTTCTGAAGCATGACGTAATGGGGGGGTGTTATCTCTTTTGTCGAAAATCAGCCGTTTTTGCTCGAACATTAAATGCCTCCAAATGGTATTTAATTAACTTCCCGGGGTGAAGAAACCCTTTTTGAGAACTCAGAGTGAGTAAATTGGCCATTTTCATGCACTTTTAACCATTCCATAAATCTTGTGTTTTGGGCCCCTGGAAGCATGAAAATCACTTTAAACATGCTAATTTTAGCTCTAACACTGATGATCCACCTAAATATGTGAACTGACGTTCAAAAATAAAACATTTGAAAACGGACCATTTTCCACATTTCTGAAGCATGACGTAATGGGGGGGTGTTATCTCTTTTGTCGAAAATCAGCCGTTTTTGCTCGAACATTAAATGCCTCCAAATGGTATTTAATTAACTTCCCGAGCCCCTGGAAGCATGAAAATCACTTTAAACATGCTAATTTTAGCTCTAACACTGATGATCCACCTACAAATGTGAACTGACGTTCAAAAATAAAACATTTGAAAACGGACCATTTTCCACATTTCTGAAGCATGACGTAATGGGGGGGTGTTATCTCTTTTGTTGAAAATCAGCCGTTTTTGCTCGAACATTAAATGCCTCCAAATGGTATTTAATTAACTTCCCGAGCCCCTGGAAGCATGAAAATCACTTTAAACATGCTAATTTTAGCTCTAACACTGATGATCCACCTACAAATGTGAACTGACGTTCAAAAATAAAACATTTGAAAACGGACCATTTTCCACATTTCTGAAGCATGACGTAATGGGGGGGTGTTATCTCTTTTGTCGAAAATCAGCCATTTTTGCTCGAACATTAAATGCCTCCAAATGGTATTTAATTAACTTCCCGGGGTGAAGAAACCCTTTTTGAGAACTCAGAGTGAGTAAATTGGCCATTTTCATGCACTTTTAACCATTCCATAAATCTTGTGTTTTGGGCCCCTGGAAGCATGAAAATCACTTTAAACATGCTAATTTTAGCTCTAACACTGATGATCCACCTACAAATGTGAACTGACGTTCAAAAATAAAACATTTGAAACCAGACCATTTTCCACATTTCTGAAGCATGACGTAATGGGGGGGTGTTATCTCTTTTGTCGAAAATCAGCCGTTTTTGCTCGAACATTAAATGCCTCCAAATGGTATTTAATTAACTTCCCGAGCCCCTGGAAGCATGAAAATCACTTTAAACATGCTAATTTTAGCTCTAACACTGATGATCCACCTACAAATGTGAACTGACGTTCAAAAATAAAACATTTGAAAACAGACCATTTTCCACATTTCTGAAGCATGACGTAATGGGGGGGTGTTAT
Source organism: Lissotriton vulgaris (assembly GCF_964263255.1). Taxonomy (NCBI): domain Eukaryota; kingdom Metazoa; phylum Chordata; class Amphibia; order Caudata; family Salamandridae; genus Lissotriton; species Lissotriton vulgaris. The sequence continues at coordinate 25,251 of NW_028240843.1, read as the reverse complement.
CTCTTTTGTCGAAAATCAGCCGTTTTTGCTCGAACATTAAATGCCTCCAAATGGTATTTAATTAACTTCCCGAGCCCCTGGAAGCATGAAAATCACTTTAAACATGCTAATTTTAGCTCTAACACTGATGATCCACCTACAAATGTGAACTGACGTTCAAAAATAAAACATTTGAAAACGGACCATTTTCCACATTTCTGAAGCATGACGTAATGGGGGGGTGTTATCTCTTTTGTCGAAAATCAGCCGTTTTTGCTCGAACATTAAATGCCTCCAAATGGTATTTAATTAACTTCCCGAGCCCCTGGAAGCATGAAAATCACTTTAAACATGCTAATTTTAGCTCTAACACTGATGATCCACCTACAAATGTGAACTGACGTTCAAAAATAAAACATTTGAAAACGGACCATTTTCCACATTTCTGAAGCATGACGTAATGGGGGGGTGTTATCTCTTTTGTCGAAAATCAGCCGTTTTTGCTCGAACATTAAATGCCTCCAAATGGTATTTAATTAACTTCCCGAGCCCCTGGAAGCATGAAAATCACTTTAAACATGCTAATTTTAGCTCTAACACTGATGATCCACCTACAAATGTGAACTGACGTTCAAAAATAAAACATTTGAAAACGGACCATTTTCCACATTTCTGAAGCATGACGTAATGGGGGGGTGTTATCTCTTTTGTCGAAAATCAGCCGTTTTTGCTCGAACATTAAATGCCTCCAAATGGTATTTAATTAACTTCCCGGGGTGAAGAAACCCTTTTTGAGAACTCAGAGTGAGTAAATTGGCCATTTTCATGCACTTTTAACCATTCCATAAATCTTGTGTTTTGGGCCCCTGGAAGCATGAAAATCACTTTAAACATGCTAATTTTAGCTCTAACACTGATGATCCACCTACAAATGTGAACTGACGTTCAAAAATAAAACATTTGAAAACGGACCATTTTCCACATTTCTGAAGCATGACGTAATGGGGGGGTGTTATCTCTTTTGTCGAAAATCAGCCGTTTTTGCTCGAACATTAAATGCCTCCAAATGGTATTTAATTAACTTCCCGAGCCCCTGGAAGCATGAAAATCACTTTAAACATGCTAATTTTAGCTCTAACACTGATGATCCACCTACAAATGTGAACTGACGTTCAAAAATAAAACATTTGAAAACGGACCATTTTCCACATTTCTGAAGCATGACGTAATGGGGGGGTGTTATCTCTTTTGTCGAAAATCAGCCGTTTTTGCTCGAGCATTAAATGCCTCCAAATGGTATTTAATTAACTTCCCGAGCCCCTGGAAGCATGAAAATCACTTTAAACATGCTAATTTTAGCTCTAACACTGATGATCCACCTACAAATGTGAACTGACGTTCAAAAATAAAACATTTGAAAACGGACCATTTTCCACATTTCTGAAGCATGACGTAATGGGGGGGTGTTATCTCTTTTGTCGAAAATCAGCCGTTTTTGCTCGAACATTAAATGCCTCCAAATGGTATTTAATTAACTTCCCGGGGTGAAGAAACCCTTTTTGAGAACTCAGAGTGAGTAAATTGGCCATTTTCATGCACTTTTAACCATTCCATAAATCTTGTGTTTTGGGCCCCTGGAAGCATGAAAATCACTTTAAACATGCTAATTTTAGCTCTAACACTGATGATCCACCTACAAATGTGAACTGACGTTCAAAAATAAAACATTTGAAAACGGACCATTTTCCACATTTCTGAAGCATGACGTAATGGGGGGGTGTTATCTCTTTTGTCGAAAATCAGCCGTTTTTGCTCGAACATTAAATGCCTCCAAATGGTATTTAATTAACTTCCCGAGCCCCTGGAAGCATGAAAATCACTTTAAACATGCTAATTTTAGCTCTAACACTGATGATCCACCTACAAATGTGAACTGACGTTCAAAAATAAAACATTTGAAAACGGACCATTTTCCACATTTCTGAAGCATGACGTAATGGGGGGGTGTTATCTCTTTTGTCGAAAATCAGCCGTTTTTGCTCGAACATTAAATGCCTCCAAATGGTATTTAATTAACTTCCCGAGCCCCTGGAAGCATGAAAATCACTTTAAACATGCTAATTTTAGCTCTAACACTGATGATCCACCTACAAATGTGAACTGACGTTCAAAAATAAAACATTTGAAAACGGACCATTTTCCACATTTCTCAAGCATGACGTAATGGGGGGGTGTTATCTCTTTTGTCGAAAATCAGCCGTTTTTGCTCGAACATTAAATGCCTCCAAATGGTATTTAATTAACTTCCCGAGCCCGTGGAAGCATGAAAATCACTTTAAACATGCTAATTTTAGCTCTAACACTGAGGATCCACCTACAAATGTGAACTGACGTTCAAAAATAAAACATTTGAAAACGGACCATTTTCCACATTTCTGAAGCATGACGTAATGGGGGGGTGTTATCTCTTTTGTCGAAAATCAGCCGTTTTTGCTCGAACATTAAATGCCTCCAAATGGTATTTAATTAACTTCCCGAGCCCCTGGAAGCATGAAAATCACTTTAAACATGCTAATTTTAGCTCTAACACTGATGATCCACCTACAAATGTGAACTGACGTTCAAAAATAAAACATTTGAAAACGGACCATTTTCCACATTTCTGAAGCATGACGTAATGGGGGGGTGTTATCTCTTTTGTCGAAAATCAGCCGTTTTTGCTCGAACATTAAATGCCTCCAAATGGTATTTAATTAACTTCCCGGGGTGAAGAAACCCTTTTTGAGAACTCAGAGTGAGTAAATTGGCCATTTTCATGCACTTTTAACCATTCCATAAATCTTGTGTTTTGGGCCCCTGGAAGCATGAAAATCACTTTAAACATGCTAATTTTAGCTCTAACACTGATGATCCACCTACAAATGTGAACTGACATTCAAAAATAAAACATTTGAAAACGGACCATTTTCCACATTTCTGAAGCATGACGTAATGGGGGGGTGTTATCTCTTTTGTCGAAAATCAGCCGTTTTTGCTCGAACATTAAATGCCTCCAAATGGTATTTAATTAACTTCCCGAGCCCCTGGAAGCATGAAAATCACTTTAAACATGCTAATTTTAGCTCTAACACTGATGATCCACCTACAAATGTGAACTGACGTTCAAAAATAAAACATTTGAAAACGGACCATTTTCCACATTTCTGAAGCATGACGTAATGGGGGGGTGTTATCTCTTTTGTCGAAAATCAGCCGTTTTTGCTCGAACATTAAATGCCTCCAAATGGTATTTAATTAACTTCCCGAGCCCCTGGAAGCATGAAAATCACTTTAAACATGCTAATTTTAGCTCTAACACTGATGATCCACCTACAAATGTGAACTGACGTTCAAAAATAAAACATTTGAAAACGGACCATTTTCCACATTTCTGAAGCATGACGTAATGGGGGGGTGTTATCTCTTTTGTCGAAAATCAGCCGATTTTGCTCGAACATTAAATGCCTCCAAATGGTATTTAATTAACTTCCCGAGCCCCTGGAAGCATGAAAATCACTTTAAACATGCTAATTTTAGCTCTAACACTGATGATCCACCTACAAATGTGAACTGACGTTCAAAAATAAAACATTTGAAAACGGACCATTTTCCACATTTCTGAAGCATGACGTAATGGGGGGGTGTTATCTCTTTTGTCGAAAATCAGCCATTTTTGCTCGAACATTAAATGCCTCCAAATGGTATTTAATTAACTTCCCGGGGTGAAGAAACCCTTTTTGAGAACTCAGAGTGAGTAAATTGGCCATTTTCATGCACTTTTAACCATTCCATAAATATTGTGTTTTGGGCCCCTGGAAGCATGAAAATCACTTTAAACATGCTAATTTTAGCTCTAACACTGATGATCCACCTACAAATGTGAACTGACGTTCAAAAATAAAACATTTGAAAACAGACCATTTTCCACATTTCTGAAGCATGACGTAATGGGGGGGTGTTATCTCTTTTGTCGAAAATCAGCCGTTTTTGCTCGAACATTAAATGCCTCCAAATGGTATTTAATTAACTTCCCGAGCCCCTGGAAGCATGAAAATCACTTTAAACATGCTAATTTTAGCTCTAACACTGATGATCCACCTACAAATGTGAACTGACGTTCAAAAATAAAACATTTGAAAACGGACCATTTTCCACATTTCTGAAGCATGACGTAATGGGGGGGTGTTATCTCTTTTGTCGAAAATCAGCCGTTTTTGCTCGAACATTAAATGCCTCCAAATGGTATTTAATTAACTTCCCGAGCCCCTGGAAGCATGAAAATCACTTTAAACATGCTAATTTTAGCTCTAACACTGATGATCCACCTACAAATGTGAACTGACGTTCAAAAATAAAACATTTGAAAACGGACCATTTTCCACATTTCTGAAGCATGACGTAATGGGGGGGTGTTATCTCTTTTGTCGAAAATCAGCCGTTTTTGCTCGAACATTAAATGCCTCCAAATGGTATTTAATTAACTTCCCGAGCCCCTGGAAGCATGAAAATCACTTTAAACATGCTAATTTTAGCTCTAACACTGATGATCCACCTACAAATGTGAACTGACGTTCAAAAATAAAACATTTGAAAACTGACCATTTTCCACATTTCTGAAGCATGACGTAATGGGGGGGTGTTATCTCTTTTGTCGAAAATCAGCCGTTTTTGCTCGAACATTAAATGCCTCCAAATGGTATTTAATTAACTTCCCGGGGTGAAGAAACCCTTTTTGAGAACTCAGAGTGAGTAAATTGGCCATTTTCATGCACTTTTAACCATTCCATAAATCTTGTGTTTTGGGCCCCTGGAAGCATGAAAATCACTTTAAACATGCTAATTTTAGCTCTAACACTGATGATCCACCTACAAATGTGAACTGACGTTCAAAAATAAAACATTTGAAAACGGACCATTTTCCACATTTCTGAAGCATGACGTAATGGGGGGGTGTTATCTCTTTTGTCGAAAATCAGCCGTTTTTGCTCGAACATTAAATGCCTCCAAATGGTATTTAATTAACTTCCCGAGCCCCTGGAAGCATGAAAATCACTTTAAACATGCTAATTTTAGCTCTAACACTGATGATCCACCTACAAATGTGAACTGACGTTCAAAAATAAAACATTTGAAAACGGACCATTTTCCACATTTCTGAAGCATGACGTAATGGGGGGGTGTTATCTCTTTTGTCGAAAATCAGCCGTTTTTGCTCGAACATTAAATGCCTCCAAATGGTATTTAATTAACTTCCCGAGCCCCTGGAAGCATGAAAATCACTTTAAACATGCTAATTTTAGCTCTAACACTGATGATCCACCTACAAATGTGAACTGACGTTCAAAAATAAAACATTTGAAAACGGACCATTTTCCACATTTCTGAAGCATGACGTAATGGGGGGGTGTTATCTCTTTTGTCGAAAATCAGCCGTTTTTGCTCGAACATTAAATGCCTCCAAATGGTATTTAATTAACTTCCCGGGGTGAAGAAACCCTTTTTGAGAACTCAGAGTGAGTAAATTGGCCATTTTCATGCACTTTTAACCATTCCATAAATCTTGTGTTTTGGGCCCCTGGAAGCATGAAAATCACTTTAAACATGCTAATTTTAGCTCTAACACTGATGATCCACCTACAAATGTGAACTGACGTTCAAAAATAAAACATTTGAAAACGGACCATTTTCCACATTTCTGAAGCATGACGTAATGGGGGGTGTTATCTCTTTTGTCGAAAATCAGCCGTTTTTGCTCGAACATTAAATGCCTCCAAATGGTATTTAATTAACTTCCCGAGCCCCTGGAAGCATGAAAATCACTTTAAACATGCTAATTTTAGCTCTAACACTGATGATCCACCTACAAATGTGAACTGACGTTCAAAAATAAAACATTTGAAAACGGACCATTTTCCACATTTCTGAAGCATGACGTAATGGGGGGGTGTTATCTCTTTTGTCGAAAATCAGCCGTTTTTGCTCGAACATTAAATGCCTACAAATGGTATTTAATTAACTTCCCGAGCCCCTGGAAGCATGAAAATCACTTTAAACATGCTAATTTTAGCTCTAACACTGATGATCCACCTACAAATGTGAACTGACGTTCAAAAATAAAACATTTGAAAACGGACCATTTTCCACATTTCTGAAGCATGACGTAATGGGGGGGTGTTATCTCTTTTGTCGAAAATCAGCCGTTTTTGCTCGAACATTAAATGCCTCCAAATGGTATTTAATTAACTTCCCGAGCCCCTGGAAGCATGAAAATCACTTTAAACATGCTAATTTTAGCTCTAACACTGAGGATCCACCTACAAATGTGAACTGACGTTCAAAAATAAAACATTTGAAAACGGACCATTTTCCACATTTCTGAAGCATGACGTAATGGGGGGGTGTTATCTCTTTTGTCGAAAATCAGCCGTTTTTGCTCGAACATTAAATGCCTCCAAATGGTATTTAATTAACTTCCCGAGCCCCTGGAAGCATGAAAATCACTTTAAACATGCTAATTTTAGCTCTAACACTGATGATCCACCTACAAATGTGAACTGAGGTTCAAAAATAAAACATTTGAAAACGGACCATTTTCCACATTTCTGAAGCATGACGTAATGGGGGGGTGTTATCTCTTTTGTCGAAAATCAGCCGTTTTTGCTCGAACATTAAATGCCTCCAAATGGTATTTAATTAACTTCCCGGGGTGAAGAAACCCTTTTTGAGAACTCAGAGTGAGTAAATTGGCCATTTTCATGCACTTTTAACCATTCCATAAATCTTGTGTTTTGGGCCCCTGGAAGCATGAAAATCACTTTAAACATGCTAATTTTAGCTCTAACACTGATGATCCACCTACAAATGTGAACTGACGTTCAAAAATAAAACATTTGAAAACGGACCATTTTCCACATTTCTGAAGCATGACGTAATGGGGGGGTGTTATCTCTTTTGTCGAAAATCAGCCGTTTTTGCTCGAACATTAAATGCCTCCAAATGGTATTTAATTAACTTCCCGAGCCCCTGGAAGCATGAAAATCACTTTAAACATGCTAATTTTAGCTCTAACACTGATGATCCACCTACAAATGTGAACTGACGTTCAAAAATAAAACATTTGAAAACGGACCATTTTCCACATTTCTGAAGCATGACGTAATGGGGGGGTGTTATCTCTTTTGTCGAAAATCAGCCGTTTTTGCTCGAACATTAAATGCCTCCAAATGGTATTTAATTAACTTCCCGGGGTGAAGAAACCCTTTTTGAGAACTCAGAGTGAGTAAATTGGCCATTTTCATGCACTTTTAACCATTCCATAAATCTTGTGTTTTGGGCCCCTGGAAGCATGAAAATCACTTTAAACATGCTAATTTTAGCTCTAACACTGATGATCCACCTACAAATGTGAACTGACGTTCAAAAATAAAACATTTGAAAACGGACCATTTTCCACATTTCTGAAGCATGACGTAATGGGGGGGTGTTATCTCTTTTGTCGAAAATCAGCCGTTTTTGCTCGAACATTAAATGCCTCCAAATGGTATTTAATTAACTTCCCGAGCCCCTGGAAGCATGAAAATCACTTTAAACATGCTAATTTTAGCTCTAACACTGATGATCCACCTACAAATGTGAACTGACGTTCAAAAATAAAACATTTGAAAACGGACCATTTTCCACATTTCTGAAGCATGACGTAATGGGGGGGTGTTATCTCTTTTGTCGAAAATCAGCCGTTTTTGCTCGAACATTAAATGCCTCCAAATGGTATTTAATTAACTTCCCGGGGTGAAGAAACCCTTTTTGAGAACTCAGAGTGAGTAAATTGGCCATTTTCATGCACTTTTAACCATTCCATAAATCTTGTGTTTTGGGCCCCTGGAAGCATGAAAATCACTTTAAACATGCTAATTTTAGCTCTAACACTGATGATCCACCTACAAATGTGAACTGACGTTCAAAAATAAAACATTTGAAAACGGACCATTTTCCACATTTCTGAAGCATGACGTAATGGGGGGGTGTTATCTCTTTTGTCGAAAATCAGCCGTTTTTGCTCGAACATTAAATGCCTCCAAATGGTATTTAATTAACTTCCCGAGCCCCTGGAAGCATGAAAATCACTTTAAACATGCTAATTTTAGCTCTAACACTGATGATCCACCTACAAATGTGAACTGACGTTCAAAAATAAAACATTTGAAAACGGACCATTTTCCACATTTCTGAAGCATGACGTAATGGGGGGGTGTTATCTCTTTTGTCGAAAATCAGCCGTTTTTGCTCGAACATTAAATGCCTCCAAATGGTATTTAATTAACTTCCCGGGGTGAAGAAACCCTTTTTGAGAACTCAGAGTGAGTAAATTGGCCATTTTCATGCACTTTTAACCATTCCATAAATCTTGTGTTTTGGGCCCCTGGAAGCATGAAAATCACTTTAAACATGCTAATTTTAGCTCTAACACTGATGATCCACCTACAAATGTGAACTGACGTTCAAAAATAAAACATTTGAAAACGGACCATTTTCCACATTTCTGAAGCATGACGTAATGGGGGGGTGTTATCTCTTTTGTCGAAAATCAGCCGTTTTTGCTCGAACATTAAATGCCTCCAAATGGTATTTAATTAACTTCCCGAGCCCCTGGAAGCATGAAACTCACTTTAAACATGCTAATTTTAGCTCTAACACTGATGATCCACCTACAAATGTGAACTGACGTTCAAAAATAAAACATTTGAAAACGGACCATTTTCCACATTTCTGAAGCATGACGTAATGGGGGGGTGTTATCTCTTTTGTCGAAAATCAGCCGTTTTTGCTCGAACATTAAATGCCTCCAAATGGTATTTAATTAACTTCCCGAGCCCCTGGAAGCATGAAAATCACTTTAAACATGCTAATTTTAGCTCTAACACTGATGATCCACCTACAAATGTGAACTGACGTTCAAAAATAAAACATTTGAAAACGGACCATTTTCCACATTTCTGAAGCATGACGTAATGGGGGGGTGTTATCTCTTTTGTCGAAAATCAGCCGTTTTTGCTCGAACATTAAATGCCTCCAAATGGTATTTAATTAACTTCCCGAGCCCCTGGAAGCATGAAAATCACTTTAAACATGCTAATTTTAGCTCTAACACTGATGATCCACCTACAAATGTGAACTGACGTTCAAAAATAAAACATTTGAAAACGGACCATTTTCCACATTTCTGAAGCATGACGTAATGGGGGGGTGTTATCTCTTTTGTCGAAAATCAGCCGTTTTTGCTCGAACATTAAATGCCTCCAAATGGTATTTAATTAACTTCCCGGGGTGAAGAAACCCTTTTTGAGAACTCAGAGTGAGTAAATTGGCCATTTTCATGCACTTTTAACCATTCCATAAATCTTGTGTTTTGGGCCCCTGGAAGCATGAAAATCACTTTAAACATGCTAATTTTAGCTCTAACACTGATGATCCACCTACAAATGTGAACTGACGTTCAAAAATAAAACATTTGAAAACGGACCATTTTCCACATTTCTGAAGCATGACGTAATGGGGGGGTGTTATCTCTTTTGTCGAAAATCAGCCGTTTTTGCTCGAACATTAAATGCCTCCAAATGGTATTTAATTAACTTCCCGAGCCCCTGGAAGCATGAAAATCACTTTAAACATGCTAATTTTAGCTCTAACACTGATGATCCACCTACAAATGTGAACTGACGTTCAAAAATAAAACATTTGAAAACGGACCATTTTCCACATTTCTGAAGCATGACGTAATGGGGGGGTGTTATCTCTTTTGTCGAAAATCAGCCGTTTTTGCTCGAACATTAAATGCCTCCAAATGGTATTTAATTAACTTCCCGAGCCCCTGGAAGCATGAAAATCACTTTAAACATGCTAATTTTAGCTCTAACACTGATGATCCACCTACAAATGTGAACTGACGTTCAAAAATAAAACATTTGAAAACGGACCATTTTCCACATTTCTGAAGCATGACGTAACGGGGGGGTGTTATCTCTTTTGTCGAAAATCAGCCGTTTTTGCTCGAACATTAAATGCCTCCAAATGGTATTTAATTAACTTCCCGGGGTGAAGAAACCCTTTTTGAGAACTCAGAGTGAGTAAATTGGCCATTTTCATGCACTTTTAACCATTCCATAAATCTTGTGTTTTGGGCCCCTGGAAGCATGAAAATCACTTTAAACATGCTAATTTTAGCTCTAACACTGATGATCCACCTACAAATGTGAACTGACGTTCAAAAATAAAACATTTGAAATCGGACCATTTTCCACATTTCTGAAGCATGACGTAATGGGGGGGTGTTATCTCTTTTGTCGAAAATCAGCCGTTTTTGCTCGAACATTAAATGCCTCCAAATGGTATTTAATTAACTTCCCGAGCCCCTGGAAGCATGAAAATCACTTTAAACATGCTAATTTTAGCTCTAACACTGATGATCCACCTACAAATGTGAACTGACGTTCAAAAATAAAACATTTGAAAACGGACCATTTTCCACATTTCTGAAGCATGACGTAATGGGGGGGTGTTATCTCTTTTGTCGAAAATCAGCCGTTTTTGCTCGAACATTAAATGCCTCCAAATGGTATTTAATTAACTTCCCGAGCCCCTGGAAGCATGAAAATCACTTTAAACATGCTAATTTTAGCTCTAACACTGATGATCCACCTACAAATGTGAACTGACGTTCAAAAATAAAACATTTGAAAACGGACCATTTTCCACATTTCTGAAGCATGACGTAATGGGGGGGTGTTATCTCTTTTGTCGAAAATCAGCCGTTTTTGCTCGAACATTAAATGCCTCCAAATGGTATTTAATTAACTTCCCGAGCCCCTGGAAGCATGAAAATCACTTTAAACATGCTAATTTTAGCTCTAACACTGAGGATCCACCTACAAATGTGAACTGACGTTCAAAAATAAAACATTTGAAAACGGACCATTTTCCACATTTCTGAAGCATGACGTAATGGGGGGGTGTTATCTCTTTTGTCGAAAATCAGCCGTTTTTGCTCGAACATTAAATGCCTCCAAATGGTATTTAATTAACTTCCCGAGCCCCTGGAAGCATGAAAATCACTTTAAACATGCTAATTTTAGCTCTAACACTGATGATCCACCTACAAATGTGAACTGACGTTCAAAAATAAAACATTTGAAAACGGACCATTTTCCACATTTCTGAAGCATGACGTAATGGGGGGGTGTTATCTCTTTTGTCGAAAATCAGCCGTTTTTGCTCGAACATTAAATGCCTCCAAATGGTATTTAATTAACTTCCCGGGGTGAAGAAACCCTTTTTGAGAACTCAGAGTGAGTAAATTGGCCATTTTCATGCACTTTTAACCATTCCATAAATCTTGTGTTTTGGGCCCCTGGAAGCATGAAAATCACTTTAAACATGCTAATTTTAGCTCTAACACTGATGATCCACCTACAAATGTGAACTGACGTTCAAATATAAAACATTTGAAAACGGACCATTTTCCACATTTCTGAAGCATGACGTAATGGGGGGGTGTTATCTCTTTTGTCGAAAATCAGCCGTTTTTGCTCGAACATTAAATGCCTCCAAATGGTATTTAATTAACTTCCCGAGCCCCTGGAAGCATGAAAATCACTTTAAACATGCTAATTTTAGCTCTAACACTGATGATCCACCTACAAATGTGAACTGACGTTCAAAAATAAAACATTTGAAAACGGACCATTTTCCACATTTCTGAAGCATGACGTAATGGGGGGGTGTTATCTCTTTTGTCGAAAATCAGCCGTTTTTGCTCGAACATTAAATGCCTCCAAATGGTATTTAATTAACTTCCCGGGGTGAAGAAACCCTTTTTGAGAACTCAGAGTGAGTAAATTGGCCATTTTCATGCACTTTTAACCATTCCATAAATCTTGTGTTTTGGGCCCCTGGAAGCATGAAAATCACTTTAAACATGCTAATTTTAGCTCTAACACTGATGATCCACCTACAAATGTGAACTGACGTTCAAAAATAAAACATTTGAAAACGGACCATTTTCCACATTTCTGAAGCATGACGTAATGGGGGGGTGTTATCTCTTTTGTCGAAAATCAGCCGTTTTTGCTCGAACATTAAATGCCTCCAAATGGTATTTAATTAACTTCCAGAGCCCCTGGAAGCATGAAAATCACTTTAAACATGCTAATTTTAGCTCTAACACTGATGATCCACCTACAAATGTGAACTGACGTTCAAAAATAAAACATTTGAAAACGGACCATTTTCCACATTTCTGAAGCATGACGTAATGGGGGGGTGTTATCTCTTTTGTCGAAAATCAGCCGTTTTTGCTCGAACATTAAATGCCTCCAAATGGTATTTAATTAACTTCCCGAGCCCCTGGAAGCATGAAAATCACTTTAAACATGCTAATTTTAGCTCTAACACTGATGATCCACCTACAAATGTGAACTGACGTTCAAAAATAAAACATTTGAAAACGGACCATTTTCCACATTTCTGAAGCATGACGTAATGGGGGGGTGTTATCTCTTTTGTCGAAAATCAGCCATTTTTGCTCGAACATTAAATGCCTCCAAATGGTATTTAATTAACTTCCCGGGGTGAAGAAACCCTTTTTGAGAACTCAGAGTGAGTAAATTGGCCATTTTCATGCACTTTTAACCATTCCATAAATCTTGTGTTTTGGGCCCCTGGAAGCATGAAAATCACTTTAAACATGCTAATTTTAGCTCTAACACTGATGATCCACCTACAAATGTGAACTGACGTTCAAAAATAAAACATTTGAAAACAGACCATTTTCCACATTTCTGAAGCATGACGTAATGGGGGGGTGTTATCTCTTTTGTCGAAAATCAGCCGTTTTTGCTCGAACATTAAATGCCTCCAAATGGTATTTAATTAACTTCCCGAGCCCCTGGAAGCATGAAAATCACTTTAAACATGCTAATTTTAGCTCTAACACTGATGATCCACCTACAAATGTGAACTGACGTTCAAAAATAAAACATTTGAAAACGGACCATTTTCCACATTTCTGAAGCATGACGTAATGGGGGGGTGTTATCTCTTTTGTCGAAAATCAGCCGTTTTTGCTCGAACATTAAATGCCTCCAAATGGTATTTAATTAACTTCCCGAGCCCCTGGAAGCATGAAAATCACTTTAAACATGCTAATTTTAGCTCTAACACTGATGATCCACCTACAAATGTGAACTGACGTTCAAAAATAAAACATTTGAAAACGGACCATTTTCCACATTTCTGAAGCATGACGTAATGGGGGGGTGTTATCTCTTTTGTCGAAAATCAGCCGTTTTTGCTCGAACATTAAATGCCTCCAAATGGTATTTAATTAACTTCCCGAGCCCCTGGAAGCATGAAAATCACTTTAAACATGCTAATTTTAGCTCTAACACTGATGATCCACCTACAAATGTGAACTGACGTTCAAAAATAAAACATTTGAAAACGGACCATTTTCCACATTTCTGAAGCATGACGTAATGGGGGGGTGTTATCTCTTTTGTCGAAAATCAGCCGTTTTTGCTCGAACATTAAATGCCTCCAAATGGTATTTTATTAACTTCCCGGGGTGAAGAAACCCTTTTTGAGAACTCAGAGTGAGTAAATTGGCCATTTTCATGCACTTTTAACCATTCCATAAATCTTGTGTTTTGGGCCCCTGGAAGCATGAAAATCACTTTAAACATGCTAATTTTAGCTCTAACACTGATGATCCACCTACAAATGTGAACTGACGTTCAAAAATAAAACATTTGAAAACGGACCATTTTCCACATTTCTGAAGCATGACGTAATGGGGGGGTGTTATCTCTTTTGTCGAAAATCAGCCGTTTTTGCTCGAACATTAAATGCCTCCAAATGGTATTTAATTAACTTCCCGAGCCCCTGGAAGCATGAAAATCACTTTAAACATGCTAATTTTAGCTCTAACACTGATGATCCACCTACAAATGTGAACTGACGTTCAAAAATAAAACATTTGAAAACGGACCATTTTCCACATTTCTGAAGCATGACGTAATGGGGGGGTGTTATCTCTTTTGTCGAAAATCAGCCGTTTTTGCTCGAACATTAAATGCCTCCAAATGGTATTTAATTAACTTCCCGAGCCCCTGGAAGCATGAAAATCACTTTAAACATGCTAATTTTAGCTCTAACACTGATGATCCACCTACAAATGTGAACTGACGTTCAAAAATAAAACATTTGAAAACGGACCATTTTCCACATTTCTGAAGCATGACGTAATGGGGGGGTGTTATCTCTTTTGTCGAAAATCAGCCGTTTTTGCTCGAACATTAAATGCCTCCAAATGGTATTTAATTAACTTCCCGGGGTGAAGAAACCCTTTTTGAGAACTCAGAGTGAGTAAATTGGCCATTTTCATGCACTTTTAACCATTCCATAAATCTTGTGTTTTGGGCCCCTGGAAGCATGAAAATCACTTTAAACATGCTAATTTTAGCTCTAACACTGATGATCCACCTACAAATGTGAACTGACGTTCAAAAATAAAACATTTGAAAACGGACCATTTTCCACATTTCTGAAGCATGACGTAATGGGGGGGTGTTATCTCTTTTGTCGAAAATCAGCCGTTTTTGCTCGAACATTAAATGCCTCCAAATGGTATTTAATTAACTTCCCGAGCCCCTGGAAGCATGAAAATCACTTTAAACATGCTAATTTTAGCTCTAACACTGATGATCCACCTACAAATGTGAACTGACGTTCAAAAATAAAACATTTGAAAACGGACCATTTTCCACATTTCTGAAGCATGACGTAATGGGGGGGTGTTATCTCTTTTGTCGAAAATCAGCCGTTTTTGCTCGAACATTAAATGCCTCCAAATGGTATTTAATTAACTTCCCGAGCCCCTGGAAGCATGAAAATCACTTTAAACATGCTAATTTTAGCTCTAACACTGATGATCCACCTACAAATGTGAACTGACGTTCAAAAATAAAACATTTGAAAACGGACCATTTTCCACATTTCTGAAGCATGACGTAATGGGGGGGTGTTATCTCTTTTGTCGAAAATCAGCCGTTTTTGCTCGAACATTAAATGCCTCCAAATGGTATTTAATTAACTTCCCGAGCCCCTGGAAGCATGAAAATCACTTTAAACATGCTAATTTTAGCTCTAACACTGAGGATCCACCTACAAATGTGAACTGACGTTCAAAAATAAAACATTTGAAAACGGACCATTTTCCACATTTCTGAAGCATGACGTAATGGGGGGGTGTTATCTCTTTTGTCGAAAATCAGCCGTTTTTGCTCGAACATTAAATGCCTCCAAATGGTATTTAATTAACTTCCCGAGCCCCTGGAAGCATGAAAATCACTTTAAACATGCTAATTTTAGCTCTAACACTGATGATCCACCTACAAATGTGAACTGACGTTCAAAAATAAAACATTTGAAAACGGACCATTTTCCACATTTCTGAAGCATGACGTAATGGGGGGGTGTTATCTCTTTTGTCGAAAATCAGCCGTTTTTGCTCGAACATTAAATGCCTCCAAATGGTATTTAATTAACTTCCCGGGGTGAAGAAACCCTTTTTGAGAACTCAGAGTGAGTAAATTGGCCATTTTCATGCACTTTTAACCATTCCATAAATCTTGTGTTTTGGGCCCCTGGAAGCATGAAAATCACTTTAAACATGCTAATTTTAGCTCTAACACTGATGATCCACCTACAAATGTGAACTGACGTTCAAAAATAAAACATTTGAAAACGGACCATTTTCCACATTTCTGAAGCATGACGTAATGGGGGGGTGTTATCTCTTTTGTCGAAAATCAGCCGTTTTTGCTCGAACATTAAATGCCTCCAAATGGTATTTAATTAACTTCCCGAGCCCCTGGAAGCATGAAAATCACTTTAAACATGCTAATTTTAGCTCTAACACTGATGATCCACCTACAAATGTGAACTGACGTTCAAAAATAAAACATTTGAAAACGGACCATTTTCCACATTTCTGAAGCATGACGTAATGGGGGGGTGTTATCTCTTTTGTCGAAAATCAGCCGTTTTTGCTCGAACATTAAATGCCTCCAAATGGTATTTAATTAACTTCCCGGGGTGAAGAAACCCTTTTTGAGAACTCAGAGTGAGTAAATTGGCCATTTTCATGCACTTTTAACCATTCCATAAATCTTGTGTTTGGGCCCCTGGAAGCATGAAAATCACTTTAAACATGCTAATTTTAGCTCTAACACTGATGATCCACCTAAATATGTGAACTGACGTTCAAAAATAAAACATTTGAAAACGGACCATTTTCCACATTTCTGAAGCATGACGTAATGGGGGGGTGTTATCTCTTTTGTCGAAAATCAGCCGTTTTTGCTCGAACATTAAATGCCTCCAAATGGTATTTAATTAACTTCCCGAGCCCCTGGAAGCATGAAAATCACTTTAAACATGCTAATTTTAGCTCTAACACTGATGATCCACCTACAAATGTGAACTGACGTTCAAAAATAAAACATTTGAAAACGGACCATTTTCCACATTTCTGAAGCATGACGTAATGGGGGGGTGTTATCTCTTTTGTTGAAAATCAGCCGTTTTTGCTCGAACATTAAATGCCTCCAAATGGTATTTAATTAACTTCCCGAGCCCCTGGAAGCATGAAAATCACTTTAAACATGCTAATTTTAGCTCTAACACTGATGATCCACCTACAAATGTGAACTGACGTTCAAAAATAAAACATTTGAAAACGGACCATTTTCCACATTTCTGAAGCATGACGTAATGGGGGGGTGTTATCTCTTTTGTCGAAAATCAGCCATTTTTGCTCGAACATTAAATGCCTCCAAATGGTATTTAATTAACTTCCCGGGGTGAAGAAACCCTTTTTGAGAACTCAGAGTGAGTAAATTGGCCATTTTCATGCACTTTTAACCATTCCATAAATCTTGTGTTTTGGGCCCCTGGAAGCATGAAAATCACTTTAAACATGCTAATTTTAGCTCTAACACTGATGATCCACCTACAAATGTGAACTGACGTTCAAAAATAAAACATTTGAAACCAGACCATTTTCCACATTTCTGAAGCATGACGTAATGGGGGGGTGTTATCTCTTTTGTCGAAAATCAGCCGTTTTTGCTCGAACATTAAATGCCTCCAAATGGTATTTAATTAACTTCCCGAGCCCCTGGAAGCATGAAAATCACTTTAAACATGCTAATTTTAGCTCTAACACTGATGATCCACCTACAAATGTGAACTGACGTTCAAAAATAAAACATTTGAAAACGGACCATTTTCCACATTTCTGAAGCATGACGTAATGGGGGGGTGTTATCTCTTTTGTCGAAAATCAGCCGTTTTTGCTCGAACATTAAATGCCTCCAAATGGTATTTAATTAACTTCCCGAGCCCCTGGAAGCATGAAAATCACTTTAAACATGCTAATTTTAGCTCTAACACTGATGATCCACCTACAAATGTGAACTGACGTTCAAAAATAAAACATTTGAAAACGGACCATTTTCCACATTTCTGAAGCATGACGTAATGGGGGGGTGTTATCTCTTTTGTCGAAAATCAGCCGTTTTTGCTCGAACATTAAATGCCTCCAAATGGTATTTAATTAACTTCCCGAGCCCCTGGAAGCATGAAAATCACTTTAAACATGCTAATTTTAGCTCTAACACTGATGATCCACCTACAAATGTGAACTGACGTTCAAAAATAAAACATTTGAAAACGGACCATTTTCCACATTTCTGAAGCATGACGTAATGGGGGGTGTTATCTCTTTTGTCGAAAATCAGCCGTTTTTGCTCGAACATTAAATGCCTCCAAATGGTATTTAATTAACTTCCCGGGGTGAAGAAACCCTTTTTGAGAACTCAGAGTGAGTAAATTGGCCATTTTCATGCACTTTTAACCATTCCATAAATCTTGTGTTTTGGGCCCCTGGAAGCATGAAAATCACTTTAAACATGCTAATTTTAGCTCTAACACTGATGATCCACCTACAAATGTGAACTGACGTTCAAAAATAAAACATTTGAAAACGGACCATTTTCCACATTTCTGAAGCATGACGTAATGGGGGGGTGTTATCTCTTTTGTCGAAAATCAGCCGTTTTTGCTCGAACATTAAATGCCTCCAAATGGTATTTAATTAACTTCCCGAGCCCCTGGAAGCATGAAAATCACTTTAAACATGCTAATTTTAGCTCTAACACTGATGATCCACCTACAAATGTGAACTGACGTTCAAAAATAAAACATTTGAAAACGGACCATTTTCCACATTTCTGAAGCATGACGTAATGGGGGGGTGTTATCTCTTTTGTCGAAAATCAGCCGTTTTTGCTCGAACATTAAATGCCTCCAAATGGTATTTAATTAACTTCCCGAGCCCCTGGAAGCATGAAAATCACTTTAAACATGCTAATTTTAGCTCTAACACTGATGATCCACCTACAAATGTGAACTGACGTTCAAAAATAAAACATTTGAAAACGGACCATTTTCCACATTTCTGAAGCATGACGTAATGGGGGGGTGTTATCTCTTTTGTCGAAAATCAGCCGTTTTTGCTCGAACATTAAATGCCTCCAAATGGTATTTAATTAACTTCCCGGGGTGAAGAAACCCTTTTTGAGAACTCAGAGTGAGTAAATTGGCCATTTTCATGCACTTTTAACCATTCCATAAATCTTGTGTTTTGGGCCCCTGGAAGCATGAAAATCACTTTAAACATGCTAATTTTAGCTCTAACACTGATGATCCACCTACAAATGTGAACTGACGTTCAAAAATAAAACATTTGAAAACGGACCATTTTCCACATTTCTGAAGCATGACGTAATGGGGGGGTGTTATCTCTTTTGTCGAAAATCAGCCGTTTTTGCTCGAACATTAAATGCCTCCAAATGGTATTTAATTAACTTCCCGAGCCCCTGGAAGCATGAAAATCACTTTAAACATGCTAATTTTAGCTCTAACACTGATGATCCACCTACAAATGTGAACTGACGTTCAAAAATAAAACATTTGAAAACGGACCATTTTCCACATTTCTGAAGCATGACGTAATGGGGGGGTGTTATCTCTTTTGTCGAAAATCAGCCGTTTTTGCTCGAACATTAAATGCCTCCAAATGGTATTTAATTAACTTCCCGAGCCCCTGGAAGCATGAAAATCACTTTAAACATGCTAATTTTAGCTCTAACACTGATGATCCACCTACAAATGTGAACTGACGTTCAAAAATAAAACATTTGAAAACGGACCATTTTCCACATTTCTGAAGCATGACGTAATGGGGGGGTGTTATCTCTTTTGTCGAAAATCAGCCGTTTTTGCTCGAACATTAAATGCCTCCAAATGGTATTTAATTAACTTCCCGAGCCCCTGGAAGCATGAAAATCACTTTAAACATGCTAATTTTAGCTCTAACACTGAGGATCCACCTACAAATGTGAACTGACGTTCAAAAATAAAACATTTGAAAACGGACCATTTTCCACATTTCTGAAGCATGACGTAATGGGGGGGTGTTATCTCTTTTGTCGAAAATCAGCCGTTTTTGCTCGAACATTAAATGCCTCCAAATGGTATTTAATTAACTTCCCGAGCCCCTGGAAGCATGAAAATCACTTTAAACATGCTAATTTTAGCTCTAACACTGATGATCCACCTACAAATGTGAACTGACGTTCAAAAATAAAACATTTGAAAACGGACCATTTTCCACATTTCTGAAGCATGACGTAATGGGGGGGTGTTATCTCTTTTGTCGAAAATCAGCCGTTTTTGCTCGAACATTAAATGCCTCCAAATGGTATTTAATTAACTTCCCGGGGTGAAGAAACCCTTTTTGAGAACTCAGAGTGAGTAAATTGGCCATTTTCATGCACTTTTAACCATTCCATAAATCTTGTGTTTTGGGCCCCTGGAAGCATGAAAATCACTTTAAACATGCTAATTTTAGCTCTAACACTGATGATCCACCTACAAATGTGAACTGACGTTCAAAAATAAAACATTTGAAAACGGACCATTTTCCACATTTCTGAAGCATGACGTAATGGGGGGGTGTTATCTCTTTTGTTGAAAATCAGCCGTTTTTGCTCGAACATTAAATGCCTCCAAATGGTATTTAATTAACTTCCCGAGCCCCTGGAAGCATGAAAATCACTTTAAACATGCTAATTTTAGCTCTAACACTGATGATCCACCTACAAATGTGAACTGACGTTCAAAAATAAAACATTTGAAAACGGACCATTTTCCACATTTCTGAAGCATGACGTAATGGGGGGGTGTTATCTCTTTTGTCGAAAATCAGCCATTTTTGCTCGAACATTAAATGCCTCCAAATGGTATTTAATTAACTTCCCGGGGTGAAGAAACCCTTTTTGAGAACTCAGAGTGAGTAAATTGGCCATTTTCATGCACTTTTAACCATTCCATAAATCTTGTGTTTTGGGCCCCTGGAAGCATGAAAATCACTTTAAACATGCTAATTTTAGCTCTAACACTGATGATCCACCTACAAATGTGAACTGACGTTCAAAAATAAAACATTTGAAACCAGACCATTTTCCACATTTCTGAAGCATGACGTAATGGGGGGGTGTTATCTCTTTTGTCGAAAATCAGCCGTTTTTGCTCGAACATTAAATGCCTCCAAATGGTATTTAATTAACTTCCCGAGCCCCTGGAAGCATGAAAATCACTTTAAACATGCTAATTTTAGCTCTAACACTGATGATCCACCTACAAATGTGAACTGACGTTCAAAAATAAAACATTTGAAAACGGACCATTTTCCACATTTCTGAAGCATGACGTAATGGGGGGGTGTTATCTCTTTTGTCGAAAATCAGCCGTTTTTGCTCGAACATTAAATGCCTCCAAATGGTATTTAATTAACTTCCCGAGCCCCTGGAAGCATGAAAATCACTTTAAACATGCTAATTTTAGCTCTAACACTGATGATCCACCTACAAATGTGAACTGACGTTCAAAAATAAAACATTTGAAAACGGACCATTTTCCACATTTCTGAAGCATGACGTAATGGGGGGGTGTTATCTCTTTTGTCGAAAATCAGCCGTTTTTGCTCGAACATTAAATGCCTCCAAATGGTATTTAATTAACTTCCCGAGCCCCTGGAAGCATGAAAATCACTTTAAACATGCTAATTTTAGCTCTAACACTGATGATCCACCTACAAATGTGAACTGACGTTCAAAAATAAAACATTTGAAAACGGACCATTTTCCACATTTCTGAAGCATGACGTAATGGGGGGGTGTTATCTCTTTTGTCGAAAATCAGCCGTTTTTGCTCGAACATTAAATGCCTCCAAATGGTATTTAATTAACTTCCCGGGGTGAAGAAACCCTTTTTGAGAACTCAGAGTGAGTAAATTGGCCATTTTCATGCACTTTTAACCATTCCATAAATCTTGTGTTTTGGGCCCCTGGAAGCATGAAAATCACTTTAAACATGCTAATTTTAGCTCTAACACTGATGATCCACCTACAAATGTGAACTGACGTTCAAAAATAAAACATTTGAAAACGGACCATTTTCCACATTTCTGAAGCATGACGTAATGGGGGGGTGTTATCTCTTTTGTCGAAAATCAGCCGTTTTTGCTCGAACATTAAATGCCTCCAAATGGTATTTAATTAACTTCCCGAGCCCCTGGAAGCATGAAAATCACTTTAAACATGCTAATTTTAGCTCTAACACTGATGATCCACCTACAAATGTGAACTGACGTTCAAAAATAAAACATTTGAAAACGGACCATTTTCCACATTTCTGAAGCATGACGTAATGGGGGGGTGTTATCTCTTTTGTCGAAAATCAGCCGTTTTTGCTCGAACATTAAATGCCTCCAAATGGTATTTAATTAACTTCCCGAGCCCCTGGAAGCATGAAAATCACTTTAAACATGCTAATTTTAGCTCTAACACTGATGATCCACCTACAAATGTGAACTGACGTTCAAAAATAAAACATTTGAAAACGGACCATTTTCCACATTTCTGAAGCATGACGTAATGGGGGGGTGTTATCTCTTTTGTCGAAAATCAGCCGTTTTTGCTCGAACATTAAATGCCTCCAAATGGTATTTAATTAACTTCCCGGGGTGAAGAAACCCTTTTTGAGAACTCAGAGTGAGTAAATTGGCCATTTTCATGCACTTTTAACCATTCCATAAATCTTGTGTTTTGGGCCCCTGGAAGCATGAAAATCACTTTAAACATGCTAATTTTAGCTCTAACACTGATGATCCACCTACAAATGTGAACTGACGTTCAAAAATAAAACATTTGAAAACGGACCATTTTCCACATTTCTGAAGCATGACGTAATGGGGGGGTGTTATCTCTTTTGTCGAAAATCAGCCGTTTTTGCTCGAACATTAAATGCCTCCAAATGGTATTTAATTAACTTCCCGAGCCCCTGGAAGCATGAAAATCACTTTAAACATGCTAATTTTAGCTCTAACACTGATGATCCACCTACAAATGTGAACTGACGTTCAAAAATAAAACATTTGAAAACGGACCATTTTCCACATTTCTGAAGCATGACGTAATGGGGGGGTGTTATCTCTTTTGTCGAAAATCAGCCGTTTTTGCTCGAACATTAAATGCCTCCAAATGGTATTTAATTAACTTCCCGAGCCCCTGGAAGCATGAAAATCACTTTAAACATGCTAATTTTAGCTCTAACACTGATGATCCACCTACAAATGTGAACTGACGTTCAAAAATAAAACATTTGAAAACGGACCATTTTCCACATTTCTGAAGCATGACGTAATGGGGGGGTGTTATCTCTTTTGTCGAAAATCAGCCGTTTTTGCTCGAACATTAAATGCCTCCAAATGGTATTTAATTAACTTCCCGAGCCCCTGGAAGCATGAAAATCACTTTAAACATGCTAATTTTAGCTCTAACACTGAGGATCCACCTACAAATGTGAACTGACGTTCAAAAATAAAACATTTGAAAACGGACCATTTTCCACATTTCTGAAGCATGACGTAATGGGGGGGTGTTATCTCTTTTGTCGAAAATCAGCCGTTTTTGCTCGAACATTAAATGCCTCCAAATGGTATTTAATTAACTTCCCGAGCCCCTGGAAGCATGAAAATCACTTTAAACATGCTAATTTTAGCTCTAACACTGATGATCCACCTACAAATGTGAACTGACGTTCAAAAATAAAACATTTGAAAACGGACCATTTTCCACATTTCTGAAGCATGACGTAATGGGGGGTGTTATCTCTTTTGTCGAAAATCAGCCGTTTTTGCTCGAACATTAAATGCCTCCAAATGGTATTTAATTAACTTCCCGGGGTGAAGAAACCCTTTTTGAGAACTCAGAGTGAGTAAATTGGCCATTTTCATGCACTTTTAACCATTCCATAAATCTTGTGTTTTGGGCCCCTGGAAGCATGAAAATCACTTTAAACATGCTAATTTTAGCTCTAACACTGATGATCCACCTACAAATGTGAACTGACGTTCAAAAATAAAACATTTGAAAACGGACCATTTTCCACATTTCTGAAGCATGACGTAATGGGGGGTGTTATCTCTTTTGTCGAAAATCAGCCGTTTTTGCTCGAACATTAAATGCCTCCAAATGGTATTTAATTAACTTCCCGAGCCCCTGGAAGCATGAAAATCACTTTAAACATGCTAATTTTAGCTCTAACACTGATGATCCACCTACAAATGTGAACTGACGTTCAAAAATAAAACATTTGAAAACGGACCATTTTCCACATTTCTGAAGCATGACGTAATGGGGGGGTGTTATCTCTTTTGTCGAAAATCAGCCGTTTTTGCTCGAACATTAAATGCCTCCAAATGGTATTTAATTAACTTCCCGAGCCCCTGGAAGCATGAAAATCACTTTAAACATGCTAATTTTAGCTCTAACACTGATGATCCACCTACAAATGTGAACTGACGTTCAAAAATAAAACATTTGAAAACGGACCATTTTCCACATTTCTGAAGCATGACGTAATGGGGGGGTGTTATCTCTTTTGTCGAAAATCAGCCGTTTTTGCTCGAACATTAAATGCCTCCAAATGGTATTTAATTAACTTCCCGAGCCCCTGGAAGCATGAAAATCACTTTAAACATGCTAATTTTAGCTCTAACACTGATGATCCACCTACAAATGTGAACTGACGTTCAAAAATAAAACATTTGAAAACGGACCATTTTCCACATTTCTGAAGCATGACGTAATGGGGGGGTGTTATCTCTTTTGTCGAAAATCAGCCATTTTTGCTCGAACATTAAATGCCTCCAAATGGTATTTAATTAACTTCCCGGGGTGAAGAAACCCTTTTTGAGAACTCAGAGTGAGTAAATTGGCCATTTTCATGCACTTTTAACCATTCCATAAATATTGTGTTTTGGGCCCCTGGAAGCATGAAAATCACTTTAAACATGCTAATTTTAGCTCTAACACTGATGATCCACCTACAAATGTGAACTGACGTTCAAAAATAAAACATTTGAAAACAGACCATTTTCCACATTTCTGAAGCATGACGTAATGGGGGGGTGTTATCTCTTTTGTCGAAAATCAGCCGTTTTTGCTCGAACATTAAATGCCTCCAAATGGTATTTAATTAACTTCCCGAGCCCCTGGAAGCATGAAAATCACTTTAAACATGCTAATTTTAGCTCTAACACTGATGATCCACCTACAAATGTGAACTGACGTTCAAAAATAAAACATTTGAAAACGGACCATTTTCCACATTTCTGAAGCATGACGTAATGGGGGGGTGTTATCTCTTTTGTCGAAAATCAGCCGTTTTTGCTCGAACATTAAATGCCTCCAAATGGTATTTAATTAACTTCCCGAGCCCCTGGAAGCATGAAAATCACTTTAAACATGCTAATTTTAGCTCTAACACTGATGATCCACCTACAAATGTGAACTGACGTTCAAAAATAAAACATTTGAAAACGGACCATTTTCCACATTTCTGAAGCATGACGTAATGGGGGGTGTTATCTCTTTTGTCGAAAATCAGCCGTTTTTGCTCGAACATTAAATGCCTCCAAATGGTATTTAATTAACTTCCCGAGCCCCTGGAAGCATGAAAATCACTTTAAACATGCTAATTTTAGCTCTA
>NW_028240842.1:0-77596 GCF_964263255.1 Lissotriton vulgaris | reverse complement strand
TGACTCTAGTGGCATAGAGAGCACCGGACCCACGGCTGGGCATACCTGTTCCATTCGGGGTGACAAATGCAAAAAGAACTATTGATGGATAGAATGCAGAACCATGTCATACATTCACCACAGTACAGAGATCTGGGCCTAAATCCATTGTTTTTGTGCTCACCATTCCATTCCAGATTGAACCCAGCCATATTCAAATCAGTCTTGACCCTGTGCCCAATGGGAACAGTCCAGCCCGAACTGACAGGCCAGGTCCTCCCTAGACTGGAAACAAGCATCCCAGGACCGGTTTGGGGGCGTTACCCCTCATCTGCCAGGATAGCTTTGACTCCAGAGGCATTGAGAGCACAGGACCTACATCTTGGCATACCCGTACCACTCAGGGTGACAAATGCAAAAAGAACAATTGATGGACAGAATGCATAATAATATCATACATTCACCCCAGTACAGAGTTCTGGGCCTAAATCAATAGTTTTTTTGCTCACCCTGCCATTCCAGTTTGAACCCAGGTATATGCAAATCAGTCTTAACCCTGTGCCCAATGGGAACAGGCCAGCTCAAACTGCTTTGTTTGCCCTGATTTCAAAGGGTATGCCGAGACATGGGTTCCTTGCTCACTTTGCCACTGGATTCTATGTAGCAGGGCTGACAAGTACTTTTAGCCCAAAAAGAGTCCCAGAATGCTTGTTTCCGGTCCAGGGAAGACATGGTTTGGCAGTTCAGGATGGATGTTTCCAATGAGGCACAGCGTCATGGCTGATTTGCATATAGCTGTGTCTGAACTGGGGTGGCAAAGTAAGCTAAAGAACGATGATGGATTCAACCCACGTCTGTGACTGGGGATTGAGTGTCTGAAAAATGTCAGTGCTCTGTCCATCATCTCCTTGTGTTTGCTTTGTTTGCCCAAATTTGGCAGGGTATGCCCAGACGTTGTTTCCTTGCTCACTTTGGCACTGATTCTAACTAGCCTGTCTGATGAGTTGTTATCCTGAAACCGGTCCCAGGATGCTTGTTTCCGTTCCAGAGAAGACATGCCTTGGCAGTTCGGGCTGGACTTTTCCCATGAGGCACAGGGTTAAGACTGATTTGCATATAGCTGTGTCTGAAGTGGGGTGGGGAGTTGAGCTAAAGAACAATGATGGATTTAACCCAGATCTGTGACTGGGGGTGAGTGCCTGAAAAGTTTCAGCGCTCCAACCATCATCTCCTTGTGTTTGCTTTATTCACCCTAATTTGGCAGGGTATGGCCAGACCTGGGTCCCTTGCTCACTTTGCCACTGAATTCTAGCTAGCCTAGCTGATGAGGGCTGTTAGCCATGCACTGGTCCCAGGATGCTTTATTCCGGTCCAGGGAAGACATGGCTTGGCAGTTCGGGCTGGACTGTTCCCATGAGGCACAGGGTCAAGACTGATTTGTATATTGCTGTGTCTGACCTGGGGTGGCGAAGTGAGCTAAAGAACGATGATGGATTCAACCCAAATCTATGAATGGGGGTGAGTGTCTGAAAAGCTTCAGTGCTCCTTCTATCATCTCCTTGTGTTAACTTTCTAAAAGTGACATTTTAAAAATTGTAATCATAAACCCGATTTCACTATTAAATAGCATTTCGCATTGTTATTCCAAAAACAAAACACATGAGTTAGCACCTGCTCCCATTTGGAAATTACAGCTTATTAAATGTAATAATGATTTCCCAATGTTATCCTATGGGAGGGGTAGGCATCACAGTAGTGAAAAAAAAAATAAAGAGCTTATTCACTACCAGAACATGCAAAAAGTAAAAGTACAAGATCAAACCTTTAGTTACTCAGCATACTTCCCTATTGGCTACCTGGGACCTAACTTAGGTATGAGTTTATGTAAGAAAAGGGGAGTTTAAGGCTTAGGGTTTTTTATTGCAAGTCGACAAGTCAGTTTAAAACTTAATTCACGCTGCAGTGACAGGCCTGGGGTATGTTTTGAGGTGCTACTGCAGTGGGTGGCACAATCAGTGCTGCAGGCCCCCTGGTAGCATTTAATTTACAGGCCGTGGGCATATGCTATGTCTCTCTAAAATGGACTTATAAGTAAACTAAATATGGCAATTGGGTATAAGCCAATTTAGGCATGTTAAGGGGAGTGAGCACAAGCATTCACTGGATAGCTGTGGGAAAGTGCACAGAGTCTTAAGGCCAAGAGAAGTAAATTCAGTGGGGGGTAAACAGCAAAAGAGTTTGGAGGTGGCCCTGCAGAAAGGGGGACTGGCAATAATTATATTGAATTCTGTTGTAAGCACTTAAATGTATTGCTTTTTAAGCTTTCAGTAAGGATACACATTTTTAGGTCTAGCTTTACCTAGGATTAGGTTTACTGCATGTAATGAATACTGTGAATAAAAGTATGTTAAGGAGAAAAGGGGGGTCTTTGAGACAGTCTACTTCAGACACTGGCTCTCAAATGTTTTGATGGTTTTCCTTTGCTTTTATAGGCCCTTCAACAAGACAACGGCAAAGGTTTATTCATGCCATTGCTGTTCCTATTAAGTTTTGCTAATGGCTTCAGGGAGGAATTCTACTCCCCTTTTCTCAGTCACTCACCCTCCTCCAATGCCCAATAGCTTACTCACATCATAAATGTCCCACTGTACCTTACAGATCCTCCCTTTCTCTTCTTGTTTCTGCCCAGTCTGTCCTCACTTACCATGTCTTCCTGTCCCTAATACTGGTGACTGCTCTACTCACATACCTTGCACATAACACATTCTAGTAAACAGCTAAAAACCTGTTCAAACTGTTTTTCGTACATGTGACTGATAATCGCTATGGATGTTGGTGTGACATCTTCCAAAAAATATGAGTTGTAATCAGAGCTACCGCCATCATAACCCAGAATTGGCAAAAAAACAAGCAAAAGACGTTGGAGTTGTGAAATTTATATGTAAATGGAAGCCTTGTGCACTCTATAGTCGGGCCTGCTGAAGACAAATGCACATTATCCATTGTTTCTTTTCCTTTTCAACAAAAAGAGACATTCAAGAGAATCAATTATTTTTTATCATGTTTTAATATATTGTAGTGTTGGATACCTATTGGACCTCTTATACTTGTTTAAGATTACACAGCCAGCTTCCAGCAAGATCTTGTGTCTGATTAGATGCTCCTTTATGGAAATGCAGTTATTGATTGAGGGGGTGAAAGTCTACTCAAGCAGCAACCGCAATCCTTAATAGGGTGAAGTCACAACCATACTCCAAATTAACCTGTGCTCAAACCCCTGGTAGCAAAAATCCCACACCAATTTAGAAAAAAAGAGTACAATTTAATACATTATTTCACACCAAAATGAAAAAATCTAATCAATAGTACCGTAGATATGAAATGTTAAATATTTAAGTAAAAATACTGCTTAGAAGCTCATAGCGCCAACTGTGATAATCTGGTCATGCTGGATAGGGGCGAAATTCTGGCTAACCACAATGGAGTGTGACAGGGTACAGGAACCAAGTTAGGCCTGCTGAACAAGAGTACCGTAAATCCTGGTTGCAGAGTGATGCAAAGTCCTTGCTTTGAGTTGTGCTGGCCGGTGTTAAGAAACTGTCAAAGTATGGCTTTAGATACAAGGTCCTGTACCAACATGTATCGAGCAGTAAAGTCAGTGACCATCTATTAGAGATTGGGATGCGAGTTCCTGCGCCATCATTGGGGAAGCTTCTGAGGCTTGGGGACACTTACATAGCAATACGTCAGTGTTGAGGTCGAGGTGCGTTGCACTGGGTTATTGCCGCTGCAGCTGCTGGGGCTTGTGAGGACTTGAGTCAAGATGTGTTGTGTAGAGCTGGGCCAGTCGTCATCCAGATTTGAGATTCATCTCAGTGGGTTGGGCTTGCAGCGAAACTGAGGGGCTGAGCAGTCCTGTGTGGGAGCTGCATGGCACTGGGCTGGTGGCCGGCGTCGAGATTCATCATTGTGGAACAGGCTTTCAGGGCCATTGAGAAAATTCATTCATTGTCTTGTGTTGACGATGCGTGGCACAGAGAAGCCTATTGTGTCTATGTGGCTTTGAGAACAGGAGGTCAGCCTACTGACCCTTGGAATTATTGGAGACCTGGGACACACAAGCAGGCTGGTTTCAGCAGGGCAGCTCACAGCAGAAGAGTCCTGGTTCAGCAACAACAGTACTTGGGCAGCAAAGCAGTCCAGGGTGTAGTCGGATCTGCTTCTTATAGTTACCCCCACTTTTTGCTGATGTTTCACTGTTTTCAACTTAGATTGGCTGGGATCCTGCTATCCAGGACCCCAGTGTAACAAGACAGAATCCGGACAAATGAAGTTAGGGTTTCCAGATAAGAAGTATTTATTATTAAATCCAATTCTTCAGCCACAGCGCAGAGCAGTATGTTCCCAAGAACCAGGATCATCCAACTGACACAGCAGTGGGAATCCTCGGGAACGTACGCTCCAAAAGAATACAGAGCCAGCATTCCTAACATGGAACAAACTAAACATTCCCCAACCAATTCAGACCCATTACAACACCTCCCCTTTAATATGACAAAAAAAAAAAAAAAAAAAAAAAAATTAGAAAGTAACAAAATTCTCATATCTAGCAGGCAACCTAATAGTGCGACCACTTCTAACCGAACTGCCCACAGGAACACCCCCTTCCCGTGAAACAGCAACATTAGGAGCGGAGACACCACCAGCTGCGGGAACAACACCAACACCTTTATCACCCTGATCTTGCAACCAAAATGACCAATCTAAATCATTAGGACAACCACTCCCCTTCCTTTTCCTAATTAAGTCAACTTGATCCTCCCTCAATTTAACCACCTGTCTCTTATTCCACCAGCCCCTACCATTAAGAAAAACAGAGCCTTTAGCAACCTTACAAACCTTAACAAGATCAAAGAAATGAGACTCAGCTTTCCTGACCGCAAAAGGTTTCTTACACAACACCCAGTCACCAATAGAAATATCCACATCATCAACAGAACCCTTTTTGTCAAAATTCTTTTTCATGCGAAATTGACTACGCTTCACAGTCTCAGCCAATTGAACAGAATGCAACTTCCCATCAGATTTACTTGCAAGCCAAGAAGGTAGAAGTAAAGAATTAACTTTCCTACCGCTAAGTAATTCAAAAGGAGTAACTCCAGTGGAGCAATGTGGAGAAACATTATAATTCCAAATTTTCTGCTCAACAAATGATTTATCATCTAAGCCAGCAGCGGTAGCAGTCTGGATTCCTTCCTTAAGGATTTTATTACCGCACTCAACCAAACCATTGTGTTGAAATTAGAGAAATTGATGTACATAAACAGCGTTCATTTCCCCTCTTTCCCGCTCCTCTCCCTGCAAGCACCATGAATACCGTAAAATATTGACCGCATCACTCTGCCAGTAAGAGCCCGTACCCATATGTACATGACAGTCATTTTAGGCACCCTGGCCTTTTTCCTGCTCATTAGAAACACCGGCTTCCCTTCTGCGCGTATCTGAACCCCCCTCCCCCTCTCACATGCATGGATTATGAAACCCTCTCCCTCTGCGCGACCCTGCCCTGAAAGGCAACCCTCCTGCTTGCCCCACGCAAACCCCCTATTCCCTCCTGAAGAGGCATCCTTTGCCTTAGCTGACATAGCCCTCCCCAGCTGCACCTGACTGCCCCCGCTCTCTCACACATAAGTCATAAGATCTCTCTCTCTCTCTGTGCGACTCTGTCCCTATGTCCACCCTGGTTCCCCCTCCCCTCTCCCTCACACGGGCAAGTCATAAACCTTCTTCTTCTGCAAAACCCTGTCCTTGGGAGTCACGGCCGCGCCTGACCAGCACCTCCTCTCCTTTCATGAATGACCCATCTGTTAGTTAACCCTCCCTCCGCGATTGACTGTCCACACATGTCTGAGGTCATCGCCTAAGCCAGGAGATACTGTTTACTGCTTATTGTATGGAATCACTCCTCTTCAAAGGACCCACTATTGATCCTGGGCACCCCACCCCCTGGGCTATGATCAGGCGCACACATCCTAAAAGTTGGCGGAACACTCAGCTACGTGATTACCCTCCCCTCTTATCAGCAGGTCAAGGGTCCCTATTGTGAACATATGTGGGGTAGGATTGACACGAGGATCATGGGGATGTCCTTTCCGTGTTTCACAATGTCATGATTGTAATGCTAAGTGTTCTGTAAAGTATAAAAGACGACGTTGCAGCTCACTTGTTAGAGCACCTCCCGAAAGACACTGTGTTTCGTCTCCGAAATGACAGGCTCTCCTCATGAGAAATAAATCCTGTTCTTGTGACTCCTGCTGCCAGCGCCCGTCTCTTTATTTTGGTAACTATTCAGAATGGGAACTAAGAGGCGACTTGCGCCAGCCATCCGGGCATCGATACTAGTATGGGCTCACTTTCCACAATTGGCGTCCCAACGCGGGGTCCATCAGTGACATGAGGTCCAGTAAGAGAGATCCAGACGATGAGGTGAATATCTAAATGATCGGAGTATACCTGCCTTGAGAGGGCCCTCGTCCGGCTGCCGATTGAATGAACTTCACCGATTCTGAACGGACCTCTCTCGAGTGACCTACTGTCCTGACTGGAATCCCACAGGAATGCTGCATAGAGTAAGAGAACGATCGGGCACTGGAAGGGGAAGACGAAGAACTATCCGCATGGTCCGGTCCGGGTAAGATTAAGTAGGGTGTTTTTACGCCTGATTGGTAGGGTGGTTCTATCCACCTGATTGATTGATTGATTGTATTGGAATCGGTATTTGTATACTGATATTGTTGTTATTGGTTCATTTACCTTTGGATGCTACTTGAAATATTGGTTCTCTTCTTGAGAACGAGACATTCTCTGTTTACAAACGGCGGTGAATAGGAACGTTCGCCCCTCTTTGCAGATAGAGAAGGGTAGGTAATGCAGACTTTTGTCCCCGTTGTAATCCGTCATGCCTACTTTTCTCCCCACTGATTGTTTGGAATCGATTAATAATCGATTGTTGCTTATTAATCGATTCTTGCTCTTTGAGATCTTCCCTGTCTACAAACAGAGACAAATAGAAATATTCTGTCTTCCTTTATGGATAGCGAAGGGCAGGTAATGCAGACGTTTGTCCCCGTTGTAATCCGTCATGCCTGTTTTTCTCCCCACTGGGACCCCATTGGTTGCCTGGACATTGTTGTTCCAGGAATTGTTTCGTTTGAGGTATTTTCTATTTGCAAACAACGTGGAATAGAAATATTCTGTCTAGTCTTTGCAAGTAGTAAAGGGTAGGTTATGCCCCTTTGTGAATTCGTCAGTCCTACCCACTCCCCACTGATTGTTTATTTGGGGGGTAGCTCGCATGGTCCGTCCAGGAGGCTACCCTTATGGAGGACA
The DNA here is from genome assembly GCF_964263255.1 of Lissotriton vulgaris. Lineage (NCBI taxonomy): Eukaryota > Metazoa > Chordata > Amphibia > Caudata > Salamandridae > Lissotriton > Lissotriton vulgaris. The sequence continues at coordinate 70,228 of NW_028240842.1, read as the reverse complement.
TATGCTCCCCACTCATGGGCCATTTAGTGGAAGTAGACCATCTGGTCCGTCCAGGAGGCTACCCTAGTAAGTGGAAGTACATCGTTTGGTCTGTCCAGGATGATACCCTAATGAAGGAATATATGTTCCCCTTTTGATCGATAATCTCGTTCCACCCCGGACCATTTATTGGAGGTAACTCGTCTGGTCCGTCCAGGAGTACCCCTAATGAAAAGGACACATAAAAATATGAAGTGATCACCGTACCCTATTAACAAAGAAACTTTAGCTCGAAACACGCTAAGGAAAAGAAGAATAAAAATAAAAAGAAATCAGGCTAAGTCAGTAACCCCCTGATGAGCTTTTGACTTCACTAAAAATAAGAAACATTAGAAACAGTTCGTAATAAGAAATATAAAATGGCGGAAGGATTTGACAGCAAGACAGCCACGAGGTAGCTAGGTTCCGCTGCCTACTCCTGCTCCAAACATGTCTGCCTCATTGCCCACCACGCCCAAATAACGGTCACATGAAATAGATACAAATCAATAGGTACCTACCCCCATTCCGGAAACTCCCGAAGTGCAACAGGTCCGCGGTTACGCCCATCCGGAAGGCGAGGCCTCGAGGCATGCGGGGCTCGCCTGGCCGCAGTCGAAAAGGGAGGTTGTGGGGCGGACGGCCCAGAAAACCGTGATGGCCTCTCCTTCTCTCCTCTCCTGCTGCCCTGCAGGCCACGGGGGGGGGCTGTCTTGCCTCAGCCACCGACCACCCCCCTCTCTCTCTCTCGCCTGATCCGGCCCGCAAAGAAGGCCGAAGCCAAGATGAGGACGGCGGCGCTTACAGGTAGTCCCGCCACATGTCGACGCCTGGAAAATTGCAGGTAGTCCCGCCACATGTCGACGCCTGGACAATCGCAAGTAGTCCCGCCACATGTCAACCCCTGGAGAGTTTCAGGTAGTCCCGCCACATGTCAAAAGGGGGGGGGGCTGTCTTGCCTCAGCCACCGACCCCCCCCCATCTTCAATAGCCGGCACGGCCAATATCGAAGCGGCGGAGCCGAGGATCGGCGCGGGGTCGCTGGAAGGGGGAGGTGGCGCAAACGAGCCTCCCCCACCTCCCTCCAGGTGGAGGCTTCCAGCGACACCCCAACGCTCTTGCTTAAAGAGGGTCCGCATCGAAAAGCGGTCTTTTGCCCGGGACGGGCACACGCCCCATGCCTTCTCTCCTCAACTTTGAAGATTCTATGAGAGCCGGGGGGCCCCCCGACCCCTCTGCATGGGCGCCCCCGTCCCCCTCACTGGGACCCGCGACATCGACGCACTCCTGCCGGCGCCAGCCTCAGTTTGGAAATGGCTAAAACACAGCCAAGGTACAGACTTGTTCAGTTCCGGTGGAACACCAGAATGACCCGGTAGGAAAATTGTTGCCGCCCTCCCCACTCTTTGACTGATGGTCCACATTGTTAGACTGTTACCACATTGCGAAAAACTTTTTGAACTGCCAACGGAAGGTTCTGGTCCAACCATGAGTCATTGGAGACATTCTGACTATACTGGAACCTGCCTGACCTCGCCCAAAATGGCGCCGATACACGAAACGAAAATTTCGAACTCCCTGTTCACCCGGATTGCTCGAATATTGATGCTCTGAGATATGTATGCATTTTTGGACAGTGAAAGTCGATAAGATGGATAGTGATTATGTGCTTAGAGAAGAAAGCAATACAGATATTGATCATGTGTTTGGACAATGAACTGATTTAGGGTGGGTACTAATTATGATTGGGAACAATGAATTGGTATAATTTAGGCACTGAATGAGCATTTGGATAATGAATTAATGAATTAATTGAAAAACTGAATTCCTGATATGCATCATGCTTGCTCTGTAGGAAAGTTCGATACGATTTTATTGCACTGCCGCACTTTATGCAACGAACTGCCACCAACTTCGTTCTTCTTATGTACAGTTCCAATCTGCTCCGTGGCCGGCCCACTGGGTTGTAGGCCTGTATTTATACACCAGCACTTTCTATTAAAAGTATTTTGAAAAAGAAAGCATAGTTGTAGCGGTTGCATTAATGAGTTTTGAATGTATTACTACTGTGAGCAACGAGAAAGTATGATGAAGGCTGAAGGTTAAAAAGGACCTGATATTTAGCAGCTACATTATGTGTCGCAGGCAGCCGGAAAGGTGTTTTAGACGCTTTAAAACGACACCACAGAAATACCACCTGACCGCCACCCTTGCACACAACCAAAAGGGGTCGCGACCAAGTAACTCGTGTAGATACGCAGATCGTCAATGATTATCTATCTGACATTACTGGTCCCTCTGGGCTTAAACGCCGAGATGGTAAAGAAATGCACTATGTGGAGATAGGTCAAGTATGTGGTAGGTAAAAACATTTTCGGATTACTGCATGCTGATGTGGTTTGAATGCTGCCCCCCCACCCCTTCTTTCTCCTCCCTTCTGCAGGTCGCGTTGGAACATCGGCTGAAGTATGGGAGAACGATGATCGAACCACCGACGAAAAAGGGAAGGAGGGAATATGAGCATAGTCCTTATGACGATAAGTTTTTAAAAGACGTAGACTTAAACATGACTGTTCCTCCTTAGAACATAGCGACTGGGAGGATGGACTGACATAGAGACTTGACGGGTACTGTATGACGAAAATTGACTCGAAATAACACGTTAGAGAATGTAACTAGACGTTTGACTAGGTAGGGAAAGGACAAAATAAAAGTGCACGGGTAAGGGTTACCAAGACTGCACCCGTCTGGGAAGTTAGAAATGTTGCTGATGTTCAAAATGTACTGCCCCCTTCTCACACTTTTATAGATCTAGCCCAGCTGTCCGACTGTTCTCCCGATCAATACTTGCCGTTGCCTCAGCCTGAAGAACTTCCCACCAAAGGAAGAAACTGGAAAATGGTTTAAAATCCAACCATGGGTAAATAGCGCGACCAGGTTCATTTCTGATCGACTAACCGAGGTGTAAGTATTGGCAATTGAGAACGCTCGAAGAGATAACAAGCGAGAGGGAAAAGGAGGGAAAAGGAGGGAAAGGTAGAAAGAGCTAAGCACGTAGGTAAATAGGATAGTAAAAGATAAGTAGGATATAAAAAATATAGATCTTGTTGGCCAACTATTGTTTTCTGTTTTGTTGTAAATGTCTTATATATGTAATACAGGTACTGTGTTCCTTCGTCTGAGTTTGTGTGTGTGTGTACTGTAGGGGTTTATGTTCTTTCTTTGTTTGCGTCTCTCCGTTACCTGACCCCCTACTGTTCTGTGTTGTGAACGCACTAAATGACCTATTTTTGTACACGTCTCTCCCTTTCTCTATCTCTCTCCCTCACTCTGTCTCCCTCTCTCTCTCTACATGTCATACGTGTACCAAATGGCTCGTTTAGATTGCGGACGACTCTCACTCTCTATGAGAGTCTCCCTATTTCCTCTTCCTTTTTATGGTAAAATCGTGCCTCGCTGGCACCAGTCTGATTGGATACTTATTGAACGTGAAGGCGTTCAGCGAAATTGACCGAAAACTAAAATGATTGTATCTCGCCATATTACTACCTCTCCTTTCTGCAAAATGAATGAACTCGAATTGGCTGAGAAGGAAAGGACAGGTAAGACGACTTAGGTCCCCCAATCTGGCCTTTATAGGGGAACTGTATGTCAATGGCACCTTATTTTCTGTTCATCAGAGACGAACGCCAACGTCCAGATTGACCCCCAATGCCCAGATTACCCCCCCCTTTTTTTTTTTTTGCACCCAAGCGCGAGCGCCCGAAGCATCCCCGCCCCATTTGATAGACCCCAGCTGCTGTCCGGGATATAAACATGATGACCATGAGTAACTGTCGTCCCTCGAGAAAACCCTGTTTTACGTGACTCTCGATGATAGCGCCCCCGCCCTGTTTGAAAAGATTAGCCAGCCTTGAAGGGAAACGTTAGACTGTTAAAGGCTCGGGTTTGAAAGGCAAGTCTACACTGGAAGCTCCAAAATGTTGAAATTGATGAAATGCGCAGTTGATGGGAATATTATTTCTATACATTTATGTCATGAATAGACGATGAATACACTTGGCATGAACACAGTAGGAATGTTGACATATGCACTGCTTGGTAATAGACCTCTGACCGTGACCGATGAGCGTATCTCCCAAGTGCGTAGGATTGAGGGAGGAATTCACCTGCATAAATGACTTCTTCTGTCAGTTCTCTAAAAGCTTGTTTTGTACCTATTCAAAGATTTGCGATCACCGGAGGAGAAGGGTCGGACGTGCCTGGCTGCAGATCTTGAGATACATGCGACCTCGACCAAAGGTGGAGCTGCAGAGCAACAAGATACGGGACGAGACAGCAATTTCAAACGTGGAAAATGAAAAATTACGGGCTGCCCTGAAGCCCTCCGTCTGCTAACCCACGTGTGCCTGGAGTCTCCGTCCCCCTTCTTTGGGCCGATTGATGGGCCTGCCTGCTTGTTATCCTTTGCTCCCCTGGTCCCTTTTGTGTGTCCCAGGAACTCTGACCCAACTCCGCTCTCTCTCCTATCGACTATTTGAACCACACCCACCCTCTTTTCCATGTGACTTCACGCCAAAAGGAACGGCATTCAAGTGGAAACAGGGTGTTGCCACGGAAATATAGGTGCCGAGCATAAGGCACCACTAAAAGGACTGGTTAGGGAACAGGACTGTGGTCTAACAGCAGAGGACAGACCGCACCTTGCAACGCGAAAGGTTGAATACGAGCTGGACCTATAGCTCCACCGCCGGTGCTCAACAGCGCCGACGAGAGGATACGGACTAGAGCCTACCAGTGATGGCTCACTGCTAAAAAGACACTGTGACGAAGAGATCTTGTGTATTGAACTGAATTCCGCCCTCAGCTGCTTGGTTAAGATGCTCATTGGTCGCATTTTTTTTTTAAGTCAGATACATTTATGCTATGTAGTGCGTTTGAATGTTAGGAACTTGACAAATGCAATTTCCCATGTGCTGCCTTCTGCCCATCACATCAACTGTCCATGATTATATGCCAAATGTTAGTATTGACAAATGCTAATTCTTCAACCACGCCTGTTTATTTGTACCCCCATCAATTACAAAAATGAACTCTGTCATGTAAAAAGGGGCGACTGTTGAAATTAGAGAAATTGATGTACATAAACAGCGTTCATTTCCCCTCTTTCCCGCTCCTCTCCCTGCAAGCACCATGAATACCGTAAAATATTGACCGCATCACTCTGCCAGTAAGAGCCCGTACCCATATGTACATGACAGTCATTTTAGGCACCCTGGCCTTTTTCCTGCTCATTAGAAACACCGGCTTCCCTTCTGCGCGTATCTGAACCCCCCTCCCCCTCTCACATGCATGGATTATGAAACGCTCTCCCTCTGCGCGACCCTGCCCTGAAAGGCAACCCTCCTGCTTGACCCACGCAAACCCCCCATTCCCTCCTGAAGAGGCATCCTTTGCCTTAGCTGACATAGCCCTCCCCAGCTGCACCTGACTGCCCCCGCTCTCTCACACATAAGTCATAAGATCTCTCTCTCTCTCTGTGCGACTCTGTCCCTATGTCCACCCTGGTTCCCCCTCCCCTCTCCCTCACACGGGCAAGTCATAAACCTTCTTCTTCTGCAAAACCCTGTCCTTGGGAGTCACGGCCGCGCCTGACCAGCACCTCCTCTCCTTTCATGAATGACCCATCTGTTAGTTAACCCTCCCTCCGCGATTGACTGTCCACACATGTCTGAGGTCATCGCCTAAGCCAGGAGATACTGTTTACTGCTTATTGTATGGAATCACTCCTCTTCAAAGGACCCACTATTGATCCTGGGCACCCCACCCCCTGGGCTATGATCAGGCGCACACATCCTAAAAGTTGGCGGAACACTCAGCTGCGTGATTACCCTCCCCTCTTATCAGCAGGTCAAGGGTCCCTATTGTGAACATATGTGGGGTAGGATTGACACGAGGATCATGGGGATGTCCTTTCCGTGTTTCACAATGTCATGATTGTAATGCTAAGTGTTCTGTAAAGTATAAAAGACGACGTTGCAGCTCACTTGTTAGAGCACCTCCCGAAAGACACTGTGTTTCGTGTCCGAAATGACAGGCTCTCCTCATGAGAAATAAATCCTGTTCTTGTGACTCCTGCTCCCAGCGCCCGTCTCTTTATTTTGGTAACTATTCAGAATGGGAACTAAGAGGCGACTTGCGCCAGCCATCCGGGCATCGATACTAGTATGGGCTCACTTTCCACAATTCGAAGTGGGAGAATACTTAGCAACCTTCAGCTGTTTAATATCCAGAGAACCCAAAAATGAACACATTTTCTCAGAAACAAAATGCGTTCCATTATCCGTGACCAGACATCTGGGAGAACCCTCCACCAAAAACAACCTGCTTAGAAACAAAATAGTGTTTTCAGTATTAGGAGCATCAACAAACTTATAATGCATCCACTTAGAGTGATAATCAACTGCAAGAATCAAATATCTGAACTCTTCAGAAAGAACTAAATAGGGCCCTGAAAAATCGAGACCCACCTTGATCTAAGCTTCCTCAGGAAATTCAGTGGAATGTAACGAAAGATTAGGTAACTTCCAGTGTTTATCGGAAAGTAAACACTCCTCACAACCATCGATCAAAGTTCTAACCTGAGCTTCCAAGCCCGGCCACCAATAGTGTTGTCTAATATTCATACAAGTTTTAGTTACACCTAAGTGACCCTCATGACCTTTTTTAATAATAACCTTCCTCAAACTGGATGAGGGAACAAACTTGTCACCTCTAAGAATAATTCCATCCTTCACCGAAATTTCATCTGGAACCAATGCGAAGTTCCTAAGATCACCAGAAAGATTTCTAATCTCAGGCCAACAACCTTTGCAAGAAGACAAAACTCTAGACAGCACCAAATTATCTAAACAAGTCTTCTTCCATTCTTCCTCAGAGACAAACGAACCACAATTCTCGACTGCATCCAAAACAGCTACACACTCAACCTCATCCTCCTCAAAATTTTCCTCATCATCCTCCTCCATCAACATCCTTGATAAACAGTCAGCACGAAAATTCCTACTACCTTGAATGTGCTTGATGTCAAAATTGAACTCCTGCAATTTGGAAACTAACCTGGTTAACCTAGCAGACATTGAATTGCTAGAAGAAACCTTGTTAAAAATGAAAGCTAGTGGCTTATGGTCCGTCAAAATCTGAAACTTCCGCCCCCAAATATACATTTTAAATTTTTGGACCGCCCAAACACAGGCCAGTGTCTCGCGCTCAATAGTGCTATAGTTTTTTTCAAAAGATTTGAGCGACCTGGAAGCAAAAGCTACAGTCTCTTCATGACCATTTACTTGTTGACTAAGAACTGCACCCAGACCATTCATACTGGCATCCACAGTGATCTTTGAAACACAATCATCGCGAAAAGCATGCAAAGCTTTCGCGGAAATAACCAAGTCCTTGACTTTTTCGAACACACCATTCAATTCCTCTGTCCAAATAAACGTTTGACCCTTTTTAAGGAGACAGCGAAGAGGATCAACCATCTGGGCGTAATTACATACAAATCTTGCATGGTATTCTGCTAAACCCAGAAAAGAGCGCAGGGCATCTTTATCAGTCGGAGGTTTAGCCTCCTTAAGAGCTCTAATGACCGAAAATTTAGGTCTAATACCTTTATCAGAAATCGTATGACCTAGGTAATCCAGCTCATTAACACAAAACTTACACTTGTCTGCTCTTACAGTCATACCACTATTTTCCAAAGTTCCCAATACTTTTCTTAGCAAAATCACATGCTCATCAGAAGTTTTTGAAAAAAACAGGATATCATCAAGGTAGGCCTGAACTCCCACCAACCCCTTGAACAAGGAATCCATTACTCTCTGAAAAATACTGGCGGCTGAGGCCAGCCCAAAAGGGAGTCTCAGGAACTTATATGCACCAAAAGGTGTAACAAACGTAGTAAGTTCCTGAGACTCCTCACTCAGAGGAATCTGGTGGTATGCGGATTCCAGGTCGATAGGGAAAACCACTTAGCGCCCCCCAAATTTGCCAGAAGTTCATGAATCTTTGGAAGGGGATGACAATCCACCACAATATTCCTGTTTAAACCCCTCAAATCCGCACAGAGCCTAATCTCCCCAGTTTCTTTCTTGCGACAACAATCGGGGCGACCCATTGGGAGGACTCAGTTGGCTGAATAATTTTCTGATCAGTCAAATCCTTCAACATTTTCTTTACCTCTTCTCTAGCACTCAACGGAACAGGCCTGACCTTATGCATGACAGGTTGAGCATTAGGAATAAATCTGATATTATGTACAAAATTTTTAATACAGCCCACCCAATCTTTAAAAATCTCCTTAAAGCCTTCAAGTAAGGGTTTGTAGTTGAAGTCTGAAACGCCAACACTCATGGCTTCCATACATCTCACCTTAATGGGATTAATGTCCCCCGGCACCAAATACAAACCCATTTTGGCAAGATCCTTCCAGCCCTCAATGTTTTTCCCCTTTACAGCCACATAAACTTTAGTAATTATACAACGACCAAGTACTTCCACCTTAGACATAAAGAACCCCAACATGTCAATGTCCTTCTCCCCGAAAGCCTTAGAATCCTTTCCTGGATTTTGTGAGAAGAACAATTAAAAAGAAACTGGTCCCTAATCATGTCATCCACAGTAGGACCAAATTCGCACGTTGTAGCTACAAATGAAGGTAGGGTTTCCAGATAAGAAGTATTTATTATTAAATCCAATTCTTCAGCCACAGCGTAGAGCAGTACGTTCCCAAGAACCAGGATCATCCAACTGACACAGCAGAGGGAATCCTCTGGAACGTACGCTCCAAAAGAATACAGAGCCAGCATTCCTAACATGGAACAAACTAAACATTCTCCAACCAATTCAGACCCACTACAACAAGCTTAGCTGCTTTCTTCTCTAAATGATTGCATGTACTTTAGGCACACTCCAGATTGGATTCTGGGGTACCCTTATAAGTCCCTAGTATATGGTATACTACGTACCCAGGGCATAGGTACCCCGAGGCCTCCCGGTGGCTGCAGCATGTATTGTGCCACCCATGAGAAACCACTCATAGTGAAACCACAGGTCTGCTACTGCAGCATGCGTAAGGTGGTGCATGCACCCCTTACTTAGATAGCAGCCTTCGGAACCCATTTTCCGGGGTTGTATGTGATGCAGCCAACCATATATACTTAAGTGCATTATAACCTTGCGGTAAATGCTAACTTTAAAATGGCTGCTTAGAAACATGTCATGTTTTGTTTCAAACACCTTGGAATCATACCTCCGTGCCAGTAACTGGCAGGGACGGAATGATTCCACCCTCCTAAAAGGACATATGTGACATACCCGGCTACCCGGTACCAAGGCATCACAAAATGGATGCTGCAAGCCACAGACGCGAGTCTGCCCTCCTGCTGTTGAGCCTAGCTCGAGCAGGGGAAGGCTTGACAATAGGCTTCCTCTCACAGGGAGGTGTGGCCACCTCCAAGGCAGGCTTTAGTGTATTGGGTCTGGGTGGGTGCACTCTGAGATGCTTTGAAGTCTGCATTGGGGCACCTTTGGTGTCCTTGTGCACAGTCCTGCTTAAACTGGTTGCAGGAGCCATTTGCTCCTGCTTAGGCATGAAACTGGACAACTGATATGGGTGTAGCCACCCTTCTGTCTTGACCCTCCCATAGGTGGGTCCCCAGAGTTTGTCCCACCACTTCCTTGGGTATAAAGTAGGAACCGCAGACTACAGGATTTTAGATTTTACCTGGACTAAACTCTGCTACAGAAACCAAGTACTTCGACAATCTACACTACTCTGGATGACTGAAGAATCTCCCTTTGAGTAAAGGAGTTAGTCCCCTGCAAGGCAGGCACCTGAACGCTTCTGACTAGTTTGCATCTCCCAAGCTCCTGAGGACTCCAAAGATTTCTGCAACACAGGAGGTGAGTTCCAAAGATATCTGAGGTTGATCTGTGCTCTCAGCAATTCTGAGGTCCATATCTCTTGTGGAGACTGTGCAACCCGAACCCCTGTGCACCATGTACTTGTGCAGCAACATGTGCGTCTCGGTAATCCCTAAGGCTGTGCTTTGGGATACTTGTAGTCCTTACCCCAAGCAGTAATTGCACCTATGATTTCTGGCCTTCACTCCACGAGTGTTGTGTGGGCTGGTATTTCGTTATTCAGCTCGAGGTCCCTACGCGATCACTGGTCCATTGGCCAGTGGGTCCCTGTGATGGTAATTTTGACTTTCTGTGGGCTTCCCTGGTTTCTCCAGATGTGCACTGACTCTCCATAGCTTGGAGAGTCCCAAGGACCTTGCTGGTCTTCACTGAAACATCTTTCCTCTGCCCGCGTGGGTTGCAGTTGCCAAGGCTTGTTGGTGTTCAATCCGGACACTGACTCCCTAGCACTCGACATCCTTTGTGGGACAGCTTACCTCCAGACTTTGGTCATTGTTGACAACTCCTGGTCCCTGTGGCTGCAGAGTCAAGCTTCACCTCTTCTCACCTGAAACACCCGACATCGGTGGGCATTCGTCTGTCGTGCCCCTGATCACTGTGAAGTGACCCAGACTCTGTCCTCTCTGCTTTCAGGTTCTTCTCACCGCAAATTCAGGCTTGGATTCCACCGGACACTTTTCATATTCTCGGCAGCATCACTTTTCCGCATCACACCATTGAGAACAGCGAAGATTCCCAACATCACTTGACACCTATGCACCGGCTCCCCTGGGATAGGTAACACAGGTAATCTGGTACTCACAAGGGTGCTGGCCTTAGAACCTTTTATGCTTGAAAGGGTTTCCTCAAAGTACTCACCAAAGTGTCCCTAATCTTTAAAATTCCAACCACGAATTTCCCATAGAGTTGTACGGAGCCCGCACCTCTGTTCTCACACTGCACCCATCCTCCGTGGGTCCCCTGTGTCACTACTTTGAGGGCTTCCTTGGGGCCCCAGATATTCTATGTGCTCTAGGCACTGTGTCTAGTCAAGTTGTGGTTGTTATAGCACTTTCTTAGTATATGGTTCGGTCTCCCCCTGGAGCCCACTGTGTATTGTGCTATTTACCGTTGTTCTAGTGTTTTAATATTGTGTGATTTGTTCTTTAATCTCATAAAGAGGTTAATAGAGAGTGTTTAGTAATCAATACATATATTTTATATATTCCTTGTGCGGTTCTCCTCTCATTTGGTCATTCTGGAGGTTCTGATCTGGTAAAATAAGCTGCTTTATATTCCTTCGAGGCTGCTCTCAATAGCTACCACTAGGATAGCTTTCAATAAAGGTTGTCTTTAACCTAATCATCAATAAGGGTTGTTTGGACTGGTACAAAGTACCCACTATAATTAGTGGTCGGCATATACCAGGCCAACTTCTCACAGCCGTTCAGCAAGGATGCCTTCCCAGCTAGGCAGTCCTTCTTCCTGCAGGAGTTCGCAGGTCCAGAAGTTATCTTAGGGGTAGGGGTCTGAGGGTCAATATTTATACCTGGTATCCACTATGAAACAGGAGAAGGTTTTGGAAGTTTCCACCCCTAGAGGTGCTTAGAATTTCCAGCCTTCCTGTCCCGGAACCAGCTTGCCTTGGGTCACAATAGACTATTGTCAAACCCTTTGTGATTGTGCTCAGGCAGAGCAATTATGATATGCAAGTGTGGAAGGCGACAGCTCCTCTCCCTTATCAACCTAGAGATGGTCCACCCTGCTGCCACCCTTTGTCTAACTGTCTGGGAAGATTAGATATAGACCAACGGCCAGCTACATCAAGCCAGGGACAGTGACAATAGTAAGGACAAGAAAGTGCCAACTTTCTAATAGTGGCATTTTCAGAATCTGACTTTACCATTAAAGAGGGCTATAAATTTCAATTTGGTAGACACCAAACTTCACTCTACTTGCTTCTAATTAAAAGTTCTCACTAATTAAAACTAATAAGGTAACCTAATGTTAACCTATGGGAGAGATAGGCCTCACTTTAGTGACAAACAAAGTTAAGGGACTTACTCCACCAAGACACGTAAAAGTTAAAAGTGCATGCCCAACTAAAGTACATGAAGTACCACTTCCAAGTACATTATATATGCAATTTTACCATGTTTGAAGGAAAGAGCACAGGCAAGTTAGCACTTGATGGAGCGGACTTTCAGAATAAATTATGAATTAAAGCACGCAGTAATGAATCTCCCATAATTTTAATTTACTAATGAGTGTTGCATGTTTTGCACGTTTTTGGACACAACCTAGAATAATGCGCACCTACACGAACATGCGTGTTTAATTATTTGTGCTCTTGTCATGTTTGTCATTCTGCTTTAAATAATACATTTACTTTGTCTTTCGTTTTGTTGAACATTAATTGCTGCTGTTTCAAATAATAGCATGTGCATTCTTTAAAATATGCTTTTGTTTATGTTGTGTCATCTCATGTGTTTGTGTTATGTTTATCTTTTGTATGCAAAGCTAGGTAATATAGACTAATGGGTTAATATTAGTAAAGGGGGTGGGTAACAGAGTAATTATCATTTCTTGAATTATTTATTGACTTGTGTTTCCTTGCATACTAGAGTCATGCTAAAAGAGGCCTGTGGCCTAATTCTAAAATGGATGTCCGAAGTCCTGTCAAAGTTGGGCCTTGTACAGCAGCGTATGAAAGTGGAAATATTTTCTACAATAATTCTTTGAAAGTCGCTCGTAAAAGCAAGGCTGAGTGGAAGTAATGAAAAGACATTTGATTCAGCTTTCATGGTTAAGGACAGGATGTGCAGCGGAGGAAAAGCTTGGAAGGAGGAAGCATTAGTTGATTTTACCTAATGTTGCAAATCACGGAAAAGCCTGTGACACTCTTAGTCTATGAACAATGCCGCTCTTGAAGAAACGTGACTTTTGCTATGCGAAAGGCAAATGACTTCATCGGACGATGTCTCGAGTCCAATCGTGTTTCGTGTTGCTCGAATATTTGTAATATTTTAGTTAGTTTTAGATAGGAAAAAGGTGTGAAAATTGCCCCCTTGCAAAGAGCACTGCTGGCTCGTTCCTGTGCTCCAGAGATGCTGTTGGAGTTTCGTTTCACGTAAGATCTATTGAGACTTTACTTTTTCCCTTTAGGTTATTCTTTAGCTAAGTAAGAGAAATAGAGTTTAGGGAATTTTCCTAAATGTTTGAGCACTTCTCATGCTGATTTTGGTTTGAGCTGACAGTCAAATGTGCCTTTCTAATAAATAAGTTTGCTTAATAAAATTGCTAATAAAGAATTTACGCTACAAAATGCATTTTGCTCTATAATAAAGTTAATAAAATAGATTTTGAAATGACAAGCTGGTCTTGTTTGTTTCCTTGAGTTACCATTAGTTAATCCATTGCCTACGATAGTGACTTAATTAAATGTATTATAAATGTTTCTGATTAATTAGGTCGTATGATTCAGTTGGTCAATTTATGTCTCTGTCATTTATGGGCCTAGTGATAGATATATGAATTATGGTGAGTATCGTGGTGTAGAGTTGTTCATATGAGACTGAATTTCCTTTGGTCCTCTGGATCACACTTTTTAGCAGTGGTAAGTTTGCAGAGTCCTAAAAGCCAACAGACATGGGTTAGGAAACAGGATGGTGAAGGCAAAAAGTTTGGGGATGACCCTGCAGAATGGCCCAAGTGTAACACCCTGCTAGTAACAGCCTGAGGGGCCACAGCCTTTTACAGAAAGGATGTGTGTCTGGATTGAGGCACCTCTAGTAACAGCCTAATTTACTTTAGCCCCATCACCCACAATAAAGATTCAGCTCCCATTACCAATGTGACAGTGTAATTGTATGAGTCCTGTTATAAGTAGTTAAACTTACTATTTGATAAACTTCAGGCACTGATGCCATTGTAGGTCTCACTATAGATAGGAGCTGCGTCTGAATAAATTGACTTGAGCTAGGGGCATAGGTTATGCAGATGGCTAGAACAAGTTCTTGTATCTGCCTCATGGGACTTTTAGTAAGGTACTCAAGCTTCCATACGTTAGCAAAGTGCTGATTTTAGATGTTATAAAATCCTGGGGTGTGCATACCTTTCATTTGGAAATGGTGTTTTGTGCGTTTTCTATTCATTTAAATGTTATGACTTTGGTGGGTGTGCTGTACAAAATCTGTAATTAGAAGGACTCAGCAACAGAAAACAGATGAACAACCATTGCCAGAACCAACAGATCTCTCTTCCTTTTTCAGTTACAAATAAGACCCATTGTAGTTAGTGCTTTTATGAAAAAGTGAGACCTATCAGCTTTGACAATCCTTATTTAAGATTGTATGTTTCCAGGGACATATTGAATCATTAGATGTGCTAGTTAGGTGGACATTGAGTGGAATATGTGGTAGTACGCAGGGGCGAAAAACAGGCCCCTGCAGTGCTGGGGGGCCCCCAGCAGCAGGGGGCCCCCTCGTTGGGGAAGGAGTCTTGTAACTCCTTCCAGGCCCATAGCTAGAGGACTGGCCACGATGAGGCGTGAAAGAACAGGCTACATTGATATGCTGTAGAGAAGCTGCTCCTCTCACTTATGATGCTGATTGACATGGAAAAAGGAAATTATTTTCTTGCCTGCTCGAACAGCGAAGCTTTACAGGCCTCATGCCCCCTCCCTGCAGCTACCAGGCAGCCTGATGTCATCATTAGCATGGCACCTGGGCCTAAGCCTCTCTTCATCAACTGCACAATATATTAACGCTTTGCCTTTCCGGAGACACTTGGTAAGAGGAAATTTACTTTCCCAGTAAAAATCAATATAATTGTGACCACTCCTGGTTTCATTGGCAATGCACATTTACGTCGATATTCTGAAACACTTTGGTGATTTTGAACTCACCAAAATGCAGACTTGAGAAATGTTTTGTTTTTGTTTTTACTCAATCAATCAATCAATCAATCAGGAGTTTGTATAGCACAGCTACTCACCCATGAAGGGTCTCATGGCGCTCGTGTCGGTTTTCAGAAAAGGCAGCAGTCAATGATTGGGTGATTTACCCAGCACCATTTAAATTAGAGCACCAGTTTTCCAAAAACAGATGTTAACACATGACTGCATTTGCAATAGGGAAAATTCGAGACAAATGGCATTAATAACCTTTTCTGTTCAAGTTTTTACATTTCCAGTTAAAATTAGTTCGAAGGTTTTTTTTGCGTTTTAAATAGTGCACATTCAGACTGAAGGTATTGGAGCCCTTTACATGAGCGCCAGTTTCATTACACAAGGACACATTCATTTTGGGCGGCACGTGGAGATTAAGTGATTTTCCCAGATTCAGGATGGTGAGCGGATGCCTCAACTCGACCTGTTTCCCCAAATAAAGATTCGCCAGCTCCGGTCATTACGCCACAACCTGTCCAAGGATTCATGGGCAGACACAGTTTGCCATGGCAGTCTTGAATGGTTAGGCTGCAAAAGCGCAATTCCCTCCGCCATAAACAGCGTGCTCCAATGTTTTGTAATAATGTCCTAAAGATTCGAGAGATACGGTGGTCAGTTGCACTAGAAATGTAATGCTTTGTGAATTCCAAGTCTGAAAGGAAATAAACAGATAAGTTCTTTGACATAGATGAATTTTGGAGTTTAATAATATTATGCATGGAAACTTGGACCGAGAAAGTCGTCCATTTTGGATTGGAACTTTCCGCCCCACCTCTTTTAGATTCTGTCAGCTGCCTCTGTAATAAATTCAAATTTATTATAAAATAACAATGTTAGAAAGTGCACTGATTTGAGGTTTCAGGATGTGGGTTACTATATAACTTACTGATGAAAGAGATTCTCCAACATGTTTGGCTGATTCTCAGCACCCGCATGAACATAACTAAGTGGCTGCAGTTTTTGTGTTCATCAGAAAACTTGGGGGGAGGGAATATATCTGGCATGATCCCCCAAATTGTTGAGGTCTTCATGACAAAGGCTTTTTTTTTATAGCTGGTGGACAGGACTATTGCTATAATAGCTATGCGGATGTTTTTTAGTGGATGTTGTAGAACTTTAACAGATAGAGGCTGGATTTTCAAGTTTGTTCTGCACATCTGTGGTATTTGAGGGTGCACATATGAGATATGGGTGTTAAAGCTCCTGGACAATACATACCTTCTTTATGGTTGAGGTCATGTACCTTCTCCAAGCATTATATAAATATTTATTTGCACCAGTTTTCAGGTTCAAATGAAAAAAACAATATTCCTAATTTCAGTGGCCTGATTTATATTTTCTATATATAACACAGGACAGGTCTCGACTCTTTGAAAAAACATTTCATAAAATGAACTGTCTGTGGTAGTTTTACACACACATTACAG
This sequence comes from Lissotriton vulgaris, assembly GCF_964263255.1. Lineage (NCBI taxonomy): Eukaryota > Metazoa > Chordata > Amphibia > Caudata > Salamandridae > Lissotriton > Lissotriton vulgaris. Next base: position 53,872 of record NW_028240842.1, on the reverse strand, counting down.
GTACCGTAAGTGGCTTGATTGTGGGGTTCGTACCCAGAATCGAATCCTCAAGTGGCTCAGCTGTCGCTGCCTAAAACTGATATGGATTAGTGTGGTAGCTGGCAGCGCGCCTTCCGTGGCATGCACATGCTGCTCCCATAGACTTCTGGCTCGCAGCTGAGCCAAGGCTCCTGGGAGCAGGATCTTTGCTACAATGTTTCATTTGTTTATTCTCACGGTGCTAAGTGTCTCTCAGGCAGCCTGAGGTCACGCCCATTTATTGATCTATGGCTACTACCTAGACATCCAGTGTTCTGAGAACCATTGTATCCCTATGAGGGGCTGCCCCCCCCTACGTCACGGGGATACAGCGATTCTCAGAACCAAGCTATTCGGCGTCGCTCCCCCATGACGCTTTGTACCCCCCTACGTCACGGGGGAGGAGCTGTTCAGGTGCTTTAGTGTAGTAGAAGAATTGCCGTAATTTCTTGAGACAGCGCTCGCGGGCGCTAATGGTTTTTATGGTTATTTAGGGAGGAGTGGCCCCCGCGCAGTGTACTCCGCAGAGCTTTGCCTACATTGACGGTGCTGCCCCTTCGACCAGGTTTAACTCCCCCGATGGCCTGCGGGCATGGTAGTTTTCCCCGGTTATTTGAAGCTTCAATTAACTATCAGTGCGGCCCCTCCGTCCAGGTTTGCCATCCCCCGATGGCCTGCTTGCATGGTGGAGTGCTCCGGGGAAGCGGCGTACTGGTGGTGTTGCACCTTCTCCCGCTGCAGTCTGTGTATGGCTCGGTGCACGAGGCTTCATGGCGCAGTCAGACAAAAGGGTAGGCGCGCGTCGCCTTGATTCAAGCAAGCTTCAATAGCTCAGTTGGGAGAGCGTTCGACTGCAGAGCTAGAGGACCCCGGTTCAAACCCGGGTTTCGGCATGGTTGCAACTTGTGCTTTTATTTTTATTTTATTTATGTTTTTATTTATTTATGCGATTTTATATAGCGAGGACTTTACCCGAAGGTGTCAGAGCGCTTCACAATAGGACCAGTAATGATACAAGAGGAAACAATTGCAAATGAAGAAATTGCAAAAGCAAACGTTAAGGTACATGATCAAAAGTGACAATAGTGAGCAACAAAAATACATGAGGTAGCAATCGGTACATTACAGGAGAAACAAGCATTGGAAATGCAATAGGTCTCGCATTAGAAAAGTTGGAGATATTGGTATTGTAAATATAATTCCTTCTTAAGTTCTTTTTATGTTTTTAAAATATTAAAACTATTAATATTGTTCTTTGAAATGCCAATAGTTATAAAATTAGCTAATGTTACACCTATAGCATTAGTAAAGCTACATGTTTAGTTTTCCCCTAACTTAAATGTATTGATATTACAAATTTCAATGGCTTTGGTCTTTGCTTTGAGTGTTGCTGTGGTGGTGCTGAATTGTGTTGTTGTGGTATAGAGTGGTGCTGTGGTGTTGCTGGTGTTGCGCTGATTGTTAATGTGTTGCTGCCTAGTGATAACGTGGTGGCGCAGAGCGGTGCTGTGTTGGTGCTGTGGTGTTGTTAGTGCGGGCACTGCTGCTCGGGGTATCGGCGAGATTTGTGTAAGTAGATGGAGAGGGAGGGAGAGAGTTGGAAGAGAGTGAAAGAGGCAGAAACGTTGAGAGGAAAAGAAAGAGCGAAGGTATCTGTAAGCTGAGAGATGTGGCATATCAGAACGCTCGCTAGTGCGGGCACTGCTGCTCCGGGTATCGGCAAGATTTGTGTAAGTAAATGGAGAGGGAGGGAGAGAGTTGGAAGAGAGAGTGAAAGAGGCAGAAACGTGGAGATGAAAAGAAAGTGCGAAGGGATCTGTAAGCTGAGAAATGTGGCATAACAGAACGCTCTGTAGTGCGGGCACTGCTGCTTGGGGTATCTGCGAGCTTTGTGTAAGTAAATGTAGAGGGAGGGAGAGAGTTGGAAGAGCGAGTGAAATTTGCTGAAACGCGGAGAGGAAAAGAAAGAGCGAAGGGATCTGTAAGCTGAGAGATGTGGCATAACAGAACGCTTGGTAGTGCGGGCTCTGCTGCTCGGGGTATCTGCGAGATTTGTGTAAGTAAATGGAGAGGGAGGGAGAGAGTTGGAAGAGAGAGTGAAAGAGGCAGAAACGTTGAGAGGAAAAGAAAGAGCGAAGGTATCTGTAAGCTGAGAAATGTGGAATAACAGAGCGCTCGGTAGTGCGGGCACTGCTGCTTGGGGTATTGGCGAGATTTGTGTAAGTAATTGGAGAGGGAGGGAGAGAGTTGGGAGAGAGTTGGAAGAGAAAGTGAAAGAGGCAGAAACGTGGAAAGTAAAAAAAAGAGCGAAGGGATCTGTAAGTTGAGAGATGTGGCATAACAGAACGCTCGCTAGTGCGGGCACTGCTGCTCGGGGTATTGTCGTGATTTGTGTAAGTAATTGGAGAGGGAGGGAGAGAGTTGGAAGAGAGAGTGAAACAGGCAGAAACTTGGAGAGTAAAACAAAGAGCGAAGGGATCTGTAAGTTGAGAGATGTGGCATAACAGAACGCTCGCTAGTGCGGGCGCTGGTGCTCGGGGTATCGGCGAGATTTGTGTAAGTAAATGGAGCGGGAGGGCGAGAGTTGTAAGAGAGTGAAAGAGGGAGAAATGTGTAAAGTAAAAGAAAGAGCGAAGGGTTCTGTAAGTTGAGAGATGTGGCATAACAGAACGCTCGCTAGTGCGGGCACTGCTGCTCGGGGTATCTGCGCGATTTGTGTAAGTAAATGTAGAGAGAGGGAGAGAGTTGGAAGAGAGAGTGAAAGAGGCAGAAACGTGGAGAGGAAAAGAGAGCAAAGGGATCTGTAAGCTGAGAGATGTGGCATAACAGAACACTTGGTAGTGCGGGCACTGCTGCTTGGGGTATTGGCGAGATTTATGTAAGTAATTGGAGAGGGAGGGAGAGAGTTGGAAGAGAGAGTGAAAGAGGCAGAAACGTGGAGAGGAAAAGAGAGCAAAGGGATCTGTAAGCTGAGAGATGTGGCATAACAGAACGTTTGGTAGTGCGGGCACTGCTGCTCGGGGTATCTGTGAGATTAGTGTAAGTAATTGGAGAAGGAGGGAGAGAGTTGGAAGAGAGTGAAATTTGCAGAAACGTGGAAAGGAATAGAAAGAGCAAAGGGATCTGTAACCTGAGAGATGTGGCATAACAGAACGCTCGGTAGTGCGTGCACTGCTGCTCGGGGTATCTGCGAGATTTGTGTAAGTAAATGGAGAAGGAGGGAGACAGTTGTAAGAGAGAATGAAAGAGGCAGAAACGTGTATAGTAAAAGAAAGAGCTAAGGGTTCTGTAAGTTGAGAGATGTGGCATAACAGAACGCTCGCTAGTGCGGGCACTGCTGCTCGGGGTATCTGCGCGATTTGTGTAAGTAAATGTAGAGAGAGGGAGAGAGTTGGAAGAGAAAGTGAAAGAGGCAGAAACGTGGAGAGGAAAAGAGAGCAAAGGGATCTGTAAGCTGAGAGATGTGGCATAACAGAACGCTTGGTAGTGCGGGCACTGCTGCTTGGGGTATTGGCGAGATTTATGTAAGTAATTGGAGAGGGAGGGAGAGAGTTGGAAGAGAGAGTGAAAGAGGCAGAAACATGGAGAGTATAAGAAAGAGCGAAGGTATCTGTAAGCTGAGAGATGTGGCATAACAGAACATTTGGTAGTGCGGGCACTGCTGCTCGGGGTATCTGCGAGATTTGTGTAAGTAAATGGAGAAGGAGGGAGAGAGTTGTAAGAGAGAGTGAAAGAGGCAGAAACGTGTATAGTAAAAGAAAGAGTTAAGGGTTCTGTAAGTTGAGAGATGTGGCATAACAGAACGCTCGCTAGTGCGGGCACTGCTGCTCGGGGTATCTGCACGATTTGTGTAAGTAAATGCAGAGGGAGGGAGAGAGTTGGAAGAGAGAGTGAAAGAGGCAGAAACGTTGAGAGGAAAAGACAGAGCGAAGGGATCAGTAAGCTGAGAGATGTGGCATAACAGAACGCTCGGTAGTGCGGGCAGTGCTGCTCGGGGTATCTGCGAGATTTGTGTAAGTAAATGTAGAGTGAGGGAGAGAGTTGTAAGAGAGAGTGAAAGAGGCAGAAATGTGGAGAGGAAAAGAGAGCGAAAGTATCTGTAAGCTGAGAGATGTGGCATAACAGAAGGCTCGCTAGTGCAGGCAATGCTGCTCGGGGTATCGGCGAGATTTGTGTAAGTAAATGGAGAGGGAGGGAGAGAGTTGGAAGAGAGAGTGAAAGAGGCAGAAACGTGGAGATGAAAAGAAAGTGCGAAGGGATCAGTAAGCTGAGAGATGTGGCATAACAGAACGCTCGGTAGTGCGGGTAGTGCTGCTCAGGATATCTGCAAGATTTGTGTAAGTAAATGTAGAGTGAGGGAGAGAGTTGGAAGAGAGAGTGAAAGAGGCAGAAACGTGGAGATGAAAAGAGAGCGAAGGTATCTGTAAGCTGAGAGATGTGGCATAACAGAACGCTCTGTAGTGCGGGCACTGCTGCTTGGGGTATCTGCGAGCCTTGTGTAAGTAAATGTAGAGGGAGGGAGAGAGTTGGAAGGGCGAGTGAAATTTGCAGAAACGTGGAGAGGAAAAGAAAGAGCGAAGGGATCTGTAAGCTGTGAGATGTGGCATAACAGAACGCTTGGTAGTGCGGGCTCTGCTGCTCGGGGTATCTGCGAGATTTGTGTAAGTAAATGTAGAGGGAGGGAGAGCGTTGGAAGAGAGAGTGAAAGAGGAAGAAACGTTGAGAGGAAAAGAAAAAGCGAAGGGATCAGTAAGCTGAGAGATGTGGCATAACAGAACGCTCGGTAGTGCGGGCAGTGCTGCTCGGGGTATCTGCGAGATGTGTGTAAGTAAATGGAGAAGGAGGGAGAGAGTTGGAAGAGAGAGTGAAAGAAGCAGAAACGTGTATAGTAAAAGAAAGAGCTAAGGGTTCTGTAAGTTGAGAGATGTGGCATAACAGAACGCTAGCACTGCTGCTCGGGGTATCAAGTTCAGACGGAGCAATTTTTTGACTTACGCCTTACCATCTATAACAACAGGAGGGCCCTCGGAGTGCGCACACGCTCCTTATAACTAGACATGGCTCTTACGCCCTTGTGGGCTGCAATGATTTGGACTACAGCTCTGCTGAGGAGCTGGTTATATTATTAATTTCACTTCTGGTGTGCAAAGGGTTGGCTCCCCCTCTTACTCCTCTGTGATTGGTGCCTTGCACTACAATATTACATTCTGACACCCTTACACGGGCGTGATTGGTGCTTGGCACTACAATATTACTTTCGGACACCCTTACAAGGCTGGGTGAGTTACAAGGAGGATGAAACGTACATTAAAGGAGCATTCGCCCCAGAATGCACTCGGTGCCCATCGGGATTTTTCCGTCCCAGTGTCGGTCACCAGGGTCCCAGGTATACAGTCCTCAACACAGTGTGGTAAGCCCTATGACCGCCCATCATTATTATTTACGCATATCCTTTGGGCGTTGTTTTGTCTTGTTTCTTATCCTTTTTCTTTTTTCCTATTTCATTTCTCCTACCGCCAAGGTCGGTCTTCTTCCTACCATTGACATCCACTCCCGCCTGATTCTAGATCTTAAATACGATGGATTTATCCAGCACTGTCGTACTAGATAGTTCAGTCTCTCTGGGGACTCCGCGGGTTGCAGGGTCCATGATACGGTTTTGGCTACGTCTTTCACCCCTTCTCCTCCAAGAGATGTAAATCCCTTTTCTGGGAAATGGATGATTTATCCATGCCACATGGGTGGTCGTTCACCATTAACTTTGTGGCAAGGTATCTGGAGTTTTTGGGGCAAGTTTAGCCTTCCCCTAGACCCCCGGGGATACGTCATAATAACGGTCCTTTACGTTTGCACCTTCTTATCGCCATTTTCGCCTATAACCCCTTATGCTTCAGTGTTTCTGCTTCCGGTCCCTTTTCGGGAATACACAATATCAGGGCCAGTTCCAGCTGCACTTCCGTTCCCCTATGCCTCAGGGGGTTCATCCAGTATCTTGTTCTCTGGCATTGTCGGAGGGTGCAATCCTTCACATACTTCCCCTTGAAACTTACTCTGGAGCTCTCCGTGCAAGGGTTCCTTCGGGCGCTTTGGTGTGCTGGTATTATTACCTTCGTTCCCATTAGCCTCTTTCCAATATATTGTAAACGGAGCTACCGCCAACTTAGGAGGTTCCTGTTCCTCCTACTAAAGAAGGGGTTGACTCCTTTTCCCTTAGACACCCTTCTAAGGCCTTATATTGGCAAGGGGTGTGGCGTTAAGGCGACTGACGCTGGAATCTGGGGATCACGGTTCGATCCTCGGCGCCAGATTAGCCTGGCACCATGTGACTCTGGCAATAGCTTGCTTAATCTTCCTGACGACCCCTACAGCTCGAGACCCTTACGGGTGATCATTTGCGCTTCGCCAATGTGAATTATTATTACACCTTCACTGTCAGCAGAAACAGGTCCTAGCATTTCTGATGTATGAAGACCTCCATGCCGACTTCAACACCCAAGGCCAAGGGTTGTGTCCTGATTACCAAGGTTTCTGGCATGTCCGCCGTCAAGTAAGCAATCACCTTTTTTGGGTTCAGAGTTTCCGATAACAACGGAAAATTGTCAGGCTCTTAACTGCGTTGCTGGCGCTCCCCTATAACTCCAGGTTCTTCAGTCCCTTGCGATTCATTCAACGTGGGAGGGCCAGGTTAGCTGGTGGATATATGACACGGGACTCTGCTGTGGGGTTAATTTTCCCCACATGGCGGGCGCTCTTATACCAAATGTATGCATATTGATTTTTCGCTCGGTTTTTCCAATGGACCGGGTTTTAGACTATTATTTTCCAACAGAGGGTGAATGGATAGGCTTGAGCCAATATTTCTCGTTAGGTATTCCGTTCACTCCCTCCCAAATCAGAATATTCCTCAGGGGAAGGGTTTTTCTCTACTATCCCTTATTGATAATGGCCTATTCATACATACTATCCGGTGATGATTGGCCTAATCTACTTTGCCAGTGTGCGTTGTGTACGGTTTGGCTGGCGAGGATGAGGAGCAGGTAGTATTTATGCTCCCCGTGGTTTTCTGTACCCCCTAAGTCAAAAGGGAGTTTATACATGCCTGTTCAAGTTGTTTGTTGTGCGTTGGCTAGGGCTCGGCTGGCGTTGATGGGGAGCAGGTAGTATTTATGCTCCCCGTGGTTTTGTGTACCCCTAACTCAAAAGGGAGCTTATACAGGCCTAATCTACTTTGCCAGTGTGTGTTGTCTAGGGTTTGGCTGGCGTAGTATTTCTGCTCACTGTTGTTTCCTGTACCCCCTAACTCAAAAGGGAGCTTATACAGGCCTGTTCTAGTTTGCCAGTGTGCGTTGACTAGGGTTTTGCTGGCGTTGATGGGTAGCAGGTAGTATTTCTGCTCCCCGTTGTTTTGTGTACTCCCTAAGTCAAAAGGGAACTTATACAGGCCTGTTCTAGTTTGCCAGTGTGCGTTAACTAGGGTTTTGCTGGCGTTGATGGGTAGCAGGTAGTATTTCTGCTCCCCGTTGTTTTGTGTACTCCCTAAGTCAAAATGGAACTTATACAGGCCTAATCTTGGTTGACATTGTGTGTGTTGACTAGGGTGATGGTGTTTGTATACCCCCTTTTCAGCTCCTTAATAATTCTAACATATAATTTCTGCACTATCTTTTCAGTTTTGGACAAAAGAGTGTTACCCCAGTGTCTTGTCATCAGGTACGATATCTTTTTCACCTTTTTAGGGCTTGCAAGCGAAGCGAGCGAAAAGCACTTTTACTAGTGTTTCAAAAATGGACCTTGAAATTCCACATAGCTCGTGCATGTGCATTTCAAGGTCCATTTTGATCGGGCTTTGCATGTGCGCTGTTTTATAACAAAACACGCAATAGGCCATAGGCGGTCGCTTAACTCAGCCTATGGCCTATTGGTGTTTGTTATGCGCACCAAAGCCCATGTGTCTTCAATTATGGCAGCCAGACACGGCCGCCCTAATTGAAGACATATGCTCGCAGTGGCGCGCGCGGCGCCACTCAGGAGCTTCTTTTTTTTGTTTGGGATCCATTTCACTGTCGAAGCAACTAAACGCTGGATGGTGCCTGGTTGCCCAGGATTGTCACTCCTTGGCCACAAGGGAGATTCTTCAGTCTTCAGCTCAGGTGAATGTCGAAGGGTCCAGAGTTTCGTCTTGAGTCGATTCCAGGATTAATCTAAAGTCTCCTGGGTCAGCTCCTACCTCTATACAACTAAAGGGGGCTGGTTCGCTAACTAGGTCCCTCCTATGGGTGGGACCAGGAAGGGCGGTGGTTACACCCACTTTCCTTTGTCCAGTTTGGCGCCAGAGCTGGGGCTATGCATGGAGCACCTAGTGTGCTCCAGGCAGTGTCTGTTTCTTGTCAACCCTCCCTGTCCCAATACAGAAAGTCCTGTCTGGGGTGGTGCTCCCACCTCTCCAGGCAGGAAACCTATTGTCCAGGCCTTCCTTGCTGGAAGGACTCCCAGCAGCAGGAGGCCAGACTTGTGTCTGTGGCAGCAGCATCCATTTTGTGATGCTGGGGCTGTGGTTAACTTTAACCGGGTAAGTACGTTCAACATGTCTTCTCCCTCTAGAAGGGTGGAATGCTACCCCCGTCGCCAGAAATAGGCGAGGGGGTAGTATTCCAAAGTGTATGACACCTTACACGACATGTTTCGATAAAGCCAAACCAAAGTTAGCATTAACCGCGAGGATTATAATGCACTTAAGAGTATATGGTAAGGCGATATCATAGAACAGCTATACGGACATGGTTCCAAAAGCTGCAGACAGGCTCAGCTCATGCTAGAGCACCATCTCACATATAACCAAGCACTCTGCCTCCAGGATTGTTAAGGCCTGCCATAAGAGTGACGTATACGTTACTATGAGTCTATATATAAGTAGGTATAGGGATACTACACCTAAGCAAGGGGTGATTACACGACCTTGCCCCAGCTGAGTGATCAGCCAGTTGTGTCTATTTGAGTGAAGAGCCAGGGGTGGCATAATACATGCTGCAGCCCCTGGTAGGCCTTAGTTACACCTATGCCCTGAGTACCTAGGGTACACTTATTACAGGGGCTGACAAGGTGAACCAATTCCCAATTGTGGTTGTACCTAGGGTACATGTTGAATTTAGAGAGAGTGCATCTGTGCTGGGGGTCTGATTAGCAGGCCCACAGTCATATCTAAGTCGAAAACCAGTAAAGCAAAAGCAAAAAGGGGGTGACCATAGGAAGGAGACCCTACTCTCCTACAGTGCATAATTAATACAGCACTGTATACCCCTGGCGGGGATGTAAGGCACTATCTTCCTCGCTAACTCTTTTTCTACCCATCGTTTCCTCTTTCTCTCTTTCTGCCGCTATCTCTTTATTCCCTCACTCTTCTTCTTTCTCTCACTGCTTCGCACTCACCCCCTCACTTTGTTTCTCTCTGCCTCTCCCTATCGGTGTGACTGATGAGATAACAAAGAAGACTGTGCAGTGCAAAAATTGAATGCAACTAAAATAAAAAAGTGTGTTAAATTTGGATTGGGAAGTGAAGAACAAATGTATTCGGATAATGCTTCCTCTTCCAACATTAAAAATAGTCAAGACAGGTAAAGATATACACTGTCTAGTGGTGGAACGTGGTCAACATGTTTCAGCAATTCACGGCCATTATGCCTTGCTTTCTTCAGGACCTATTTGACGACTATGGCTACTGCAGCAAATGGATACCAAAACGTGTAATCAAATTGTGAAATAAATAAACAAATAGTGAATCAATAGACAGACTGGCACAAATATCACCTGGAACTCCTAGGTGCAATGTCCCGTCTCCTCTTACAATTTCAGTTATTCACCGAATTGTAAGGTGTGAAGAAGACCTCACCCCACCTGGCAGCGGCTTAGGGCAAAAGTGAAGCACCGCTCTTTCCGTCGGTACTTCAAACCGGCATCTGTGCCGACTGGGGAGGGACCAATGGTCATCGGCTCGGCCCATTCCTGTTTGTGATAAGACATCTTGGTGTGTGGGTCTCTCACGGAACCCCAAATGATGAAGGGCGGTTCCGAGTGGTGACTGATGGGTGTTCAAGACCATCCACAGGTTTGGCTTATCTTACTAGTTTTATAAGAGTCAGGGTGTAGCTGCTGGTATCAGTATCTAGTCCCAGTCCGAGTACACTTTCCACTATTTGACCCTCTGGTACCTTTGTTGTTATGAGTATAATGTAGGGAATGTATCCAGAGCTCGGCCGTTAAACTTTCCCTTGGGTCCCCTCCTAATTGTGTTTGTGTAGTTGTTCCGAAAAGTCTCCCCAAACTGCGGATTCAATTCAATTCATGTGAGCCAGGCGCGTGCACATCGCCAGCCACATCCCACACCATGACTCGGCATCACACTTGAAAGGAAGCCGATCCCCCGCCCCACTCCGCGCAATGCCAGAGCTAGTTTTTCTCGCTTTTTATTTGGTGTTCTTTGCGGCCCATGCTTCATTCCACCTACCACTTTACACTGACTTGTTCACTTTCCTCCCATTTCTATCTCCTTCTCTCAGTCTCCTCCTTCATGTATTCCTCTTTGTCAATCTCCCTGTGTCCCATTCTTCATCTTCGATGCATCTTTTATTTTCTTACATGCTTTGGTGTACTTTCTCCTTTCTTCCCCTTCCTCCATATTTTCTACAACTTCTTTATTACTGCCTTCCTTATTTGATTTCCTCTTCTTCATTCCAACTTCCTTGTTCTCGCTCCGGTTTTCTCTTTCTTACCTCAATCCTCGTTCTTTCCAACATTGCCCCATCCTCTTCAGTCTCTTTCTCTGTGCTTCTGCTTTTCTCCGTCTCTACTTCTGCCCCTCTACTCCTTCCACCCTGCATGCCCGCCTCTACTGCTTCCTTCGTTTTCGCGCTTTATTTCCGTAGTCTTTAATCTGTCAATCCACTTCTGTTCTCCTCCCTCATAACCCCCTCCTCCGTTTATCCCTCTCTTCGCCCCTCCTCCTTCTTCCTTATCATTATTTTCTTCCTCCTCTCCTTTCCTCCCTCGTCTTCCCCGCTCTTTCTTGCTTCCTTGGTTCCTCCGTCCCTGTCTGTGTCCAGCCCCCTCTACCTGGTACCTCCGACCGTTCCAGCTGCCTCCCAACCACCCGGACAGTCGGGAGCTGGTGCCTGTGGGTGCAGAGTCTGGTTCGGTGTAATTCATGCCATTGGTATAACAGCAGACACACTGCAGTCCATCACTGCAGTCCCCCCCTGATTAAAATTCAGCTCCGGCCCCGACTGCAGCACTCCACAAATGGAATATTCTACATAATTTCCGAAAATGCTTGTTTTTCTGGTTTAAAAAGTGACCTTGTGTGATGTAACTAGTGTTCATTTAAAGCGCTGCAATACCTTCCGATAAAGTTTGCGCTAAATAAAAGTGCAGAAAAAACATAAGACAAATCGAACGCTTTAACCCCTTGTATGCTGATGACGAACCCCAGCCGTCATGCACTACGGTGCTCGTGTGCTGATGACGGCTGGGGTTCGTCATGGCCCGTCCCTGTTCATTTGTTTACCGCACAGCGGCGGAAACGGGCCAGCAGCGAAGGGGTTAAAGCAAGGAAGGAACACCTCGGTGGGTGAATCACCCAGCTGGTGTCACAAGGCCCCCATAGTCAGAGCGGATGCTTCTTGCCATCCCCACCTCTGCTGATTATCCAGAGGCTACCAGGCCTTACAGTGACACCTCGTCACCCAGAATACCCTCGGCCCCCTCTCCAATCTCACACCTCAGCAAAGAGCCTTTGATCAGCATTAAACAAACGAGTGCTCCCCCCTGGGGCGCAACCTCAGGGCATAAAACACATTATACACCACCTTGAGTGTACCCGTTCTTTGACGTAGACAGTACCATATAGGAGAGGTGCAAAATAAGTGTATAATCTTGTTGTAAGCCTTTATTACTGCAGGACATAATCAGGGTTTCTTTGCTACAACAGCTTGAATTATATACAACACTACATTGGGCACTAAAAACTGGAAAAAAATCACATTGGAATGTTTAGAACCCCAACTGCTCAAAATTACTCAAAACGTAACCATGAACAAATCAATTTACACTGGAAGAATACTGAAGCATTTGCTGTGCTTAATACAAGCTTTAGTTTACTAAAAAAACAAAACTTAAAACCGGTTTGTCCATAGGCAATTAAAACAGAAGTGGAATGCATGCAGGGTGAACAAACTGCTCAACTTTGCGGAAAATTGTTCTTTAAGTCCACCAATGCAGTGTGCTAAAGTGTTTGGTCTTTCAGGGCAGTTTCTCAACTAGTTTTCATCAGTGGTGGTTAAGTCCCCAGAGTAATCATTTGGGTCAGCAGCATCATCCGCATCTGCACTTTCTGCCTCCACATTATCTGCTCCTCATTTTCATCGTTTTCACCATCAATGTCCTCCTTTTCATTTTGCTCATTGCTTCATCATTCGCATCAGTTGTTTCCTCAACTACCGACTCTCCCGTTTGTTCAACGATTTCAAAGGGATTCTCACCCTAAAAGTAAACACAAGTTTTAAACCATCTTTAGCAAAATTCTCCAGAACAAATGCACACTAACTATTACAAAAGTAACAGCAAAAGTCTTGTGTACAGTGCAAGTAAAGAACTCAGATTTCAGATCACAAAAAAGCAGAAAGAATATATTATTAGAAAAGGCATCTTACAACGGGAAGAACATATGCAGGACTTCAACATTTTAGAGTATGTCCAGACAGACCATAGGATGGAAAAATTCATGTCAGGTCTATGAACGCCCAAGAGCTCCGAGGAGTCCTTGTACAGAGGGGGCGCTGACTGGAATATTGAGGGTGGGCATCACATTTCCAAGAAATTCATTTCCTGCGAAACTACAATTTTTTGGCTGAAACTCAGTACGGAAGAAGTGTTATTTGCAAAGCTGAGGAAGGAGTAAACAGATCTGAACATTCAATATGCAGTGTGAGCCCTGGAGGCAGGAAGGGTGGAAGTGCATCCACAGCATTACAGGCTGCAAGCTAATTGTTGATGGTAATTAACTTATCAGTTTGCAGCATGTGTACCTGTTTGATTTAATTAATGATTTTATTTAATTTGTATAGCTCTTGAATCACCCCCAGGGGGGTATCTCAGCGCTTGGAAGCACAGCATAGGTCATGGGCACTCACAAACGTTCTCTCAGGGGCCAAATTTACACTGTGGTTTGTGTCCGAGGGCCGCACCAGTGGGGGCGGGGTCAGTGGGGGAGGTGGCAGGGCTAGAGCAACGAAAAAAACAACTGACCATGAGGTTGATCACTGGTCCCTGCAGCGCACACCTTCGTCCACTGAGCCACCAGACCCGGGATACACACATCTCTTGCTCTCTCTTTGTCTCCCTCCCTCACTCTCCCTACCTCTCCCATACTCTGTTCCCCTCCCTCTGTCTTCCTCCCCCTGTCTCCCTTTCCCTCTCTCACTCCCTCCCCCCTTTCCCTCTCACTCTGTCTCCCTTTCCCTCTCTCACTCCCTCACTCTGTCTCCCTTTCCCTCACTCACTCCCTTTCCCTCCATTCCTTTCCCTCTCACTGACTCCCTTTCCCCCTGTCACTCCCTCACTCTGTCACTCCTTTTCCCTCCTTTCCCTTCCTTTCCCTCTCACTCCCTCACTGTCTCCCTTTCCCACTCTCACTCCCTCACTCTGTCAGGGCAGTTTTCAGGAGTCTTCTGAATTTAAGATGGTCCAGACACTGTCTTAGGGCCAGCTGTAGTTGATTCCAGATGCAGGGTGCGAGAAGGACTTGCCTCCGGGTCTAGCCTTTTTTATGTTGGGGCTTTTGAGGAGCGATTGGGAGCTGGCGCGCAGAGTCCGAGCCGGGTAATAGCGGCGAAGTTTCTCTACTACATCGGGAGGGCCATTGCCCCAGATAGCTTTGTGTGTGAGACAGCAGATCACGCGCTGTCGTATGGGCAGCCAGTGTAGCTGATGAGGGAGGGGAGAGGAAGCTGATCTGGGGGGAGCATTCAGAACCGTGCAGGCGGCTGTGTTCGGTATCATTTGCAATTGGTTTAAGGAGGACTCATTTGCTGCGATCAATAGGGCGTTGCAATAGTCCAGCTTGCCTGGTATCAGGGCCTGTGTTAGGGTTCCTTAGTAAGCCATGGGTGTGGAAGCAGGATCAGACTGTGTGAGTAACGTGTTTCTTCATGTTTAGGGACTGTTGAAGGTGAACACAGAGGTTTTTGACTGTGGTTGCCGGGGTCGGGGGTGTGCCTAGTTCTGGGGGCCACCAGGAAGGTGACCAGAGGAGGGGGCATCTCCAAAGAGCAGAACCTCAGTTTTTTCAGCGTTCAGCTGGAGGAAATTGCTTTCCATCCAGTGAGATTTCCAGCATTCCTAAAGAGAAGGTAGATTGGGCAGATTGAGAAGTTTTATTGAAAGAGCAGGTAAGCTGTTGATGCTTTTATGCCTGTGGCTGAAGGGTTACCCATGTGTGGTGTGAAATTCGCTTTTAAGTAGAACTGCAGAATGGCCATATTTCTGGTTGAATACAAGACTGCAACAGAAATATACTTACTAGAAATACCAATAAAGAATTTGCTGGATTACATTTATATTTAAAGCAGACATCTCCAATGGATAGCTCTGAATCTACTGGCAGCTCACCAATACCCTGGAAGATTGGGGGTTTGACAGTGTGAAAACATGAGTCAGGATACAGGTATCCTGAACCTATAGGACACATGGAGGGACCCCCTCATGGGCAATTGCTTTTTTTAAAAAACCTATTAAAATTTTAAGTGCTGACTTTTCTATGGTTGTGTGGGTAAAAATGAAACTAACGTCCCTGGAACCTTTGGCATTTTCAGTGGGTTGTAAAACTTTAATTGTGACAGACATCTGAGTAGTCAGAACAATAATTCTGGAAGGCATGGTCACTCACCATTGTGGTAACTCTCATAGAAAAAGTTGGACTGCCGATTTAACTGGCCAAGCAATTATTCAACTTGAGGCAATAGGTTCAATGTCTTCAGATATGGCTCCTAAAAATCTTACTGTTGCATACTGTTTGTACCGGGACTTGACTGTTGGGTTGTTTAGGATACTTGTAGCAGTGAGTACGCTCTCCCTTTTTATTTGTTCCTTGTAAGCCTGGAATTTTTTTTAGATAAATAAACGTTAATTTATACACATACTGCTAGTTCAACTACAATAACTTGGTTGGAACCTAGAAGAGAAGGCATTCAATGTGGACAGAAACCCTTTAGAAACTACTCTGCCCCCAGGGTGTGCCAGATAAGCGTTTAAAAAACACCAGGGACTCTTATTAGGGAATGACCCGCAATCTCGCTCCCTCCACAAGCAAGCAATCAAACCCCACCAAGCAGGCCGTGACCTGAAACCCCCAAGGGAAAAGAGCACAGCCAAGAGACCAGGCGAGCAGATAATGTGCTTTAATGTAAGCTGGGACTCCGATGTCTGTGCTCTTTTCAGGACATGCCCTTTGAAGGACACAGATTGGTCAATGAGAGAGCCCAAGGATTTGGAAAAAAATGAAATAGGGAGAAGAGGCCATCCAATTTCAAAGACATGCCCTTCACATTGACAAAGCCTTTATTTTGAGATAACCATAATTAATATTATAACCACCACACTGCCCAATTATTTCAACTATCAAACCAATGCCAAGGTGTTGGCGATGTGAAGGTCTGTAATTGTTAATGACGTGATGGGTTGCACTGACATTCATATAGAGCCACTCTCACACAGACAGAGCCACCCACACACAGAGCCGACAAAAGAAGATATCCGCTACACACAGAGCGCTATGCGCCACACACAGACAGAGAGCCACACACAGACAGACAGTGCGCCACACACACACACAGACAGTGCGCCACACACACACAGACATTGCGCCACACACAGACAGACAGAGCGCCACACACACACAGACAGACAGAGCGCCACACACACACAGACAGACAGAGCGCCACACACACACAGACAGACAGAGCGCCACACACACACAGAGACAGAGCCACACACAGACAGAGCCACACACACAGACAGAGCCACACACACAGACAGAGCCACATACACAGAAAGAGCCACACACAGACACATCTTCTCACCTGCACAAAGGAAAGGACAAAAATGCACACAGGCTTCGATCAAACACCTTCCAGATTAACTGCCAAGAATGCAGCAGCACGCATAGCTTCAGACCCAGCACTTACCCACCAAATACACTTCCGCCACAGAAGCAGCACTGGCTGGTGAGACTAGCCAGCCACCAGGGTAAAACCAGACTGAGCAGATGTTCTGAAGAGGCCGCTACCCACAAGACAAGGACGCCACCAATTTCCAGGACATGGCTCACCAAGACTAACTATTAGTCAGTCAAAGCTCTAGCCTGTAGAATGGGCAATCCAAAAACCACTTGTAACCCAACCATGTCCCCACCACCCTCGCCCCAAAAGAATGTACAGTTAAATGAGATTGATAGGACGCTTTGTAAGGCTGAAACAGGGCACATTAACTGTAATACCCAGACGCGGGTAGAAATCTAAGCTCGGAATCAGAAAGGGGGGCCCTGAATACTGCAGGGGGGCTGGGGAGTTCAGCAGTCAATTACTCTCTGCCTTGAAAATAGTACTGTGCCAAAATGGCCTCTTACCCAGAGTGACTAGTACATGTCGCAGCTCAGCGCCCATCACAGAGCCATTGGCTTCTTTGTCGAAGACCCTCAGCCCCTCCACAAAGTCATCGTAGGTACCCTGGTCCTTGTTCTTCGCAATTGTCTGCAGCATGGGCAAGAACTCGTCAAAGCCAAGCTTCTTGGTGCTAAGCTCGGGGAAGGAGAGAAGAGTTCAGAGGAGCAGTCACCAGCAGCGTGCCAGGCTGGAGAGTACACATTAACAGTGACAATGTGATCGTCTAAGTTCCCCAAAAACCCCCTACCACCTCCAGTCAGGTTTTTGTCCCATCCCAGACTGCCAATGAATATTACTGATATGGTCCATCTAGCAACTGTGAACGAGGCAGAGATCTCCAATTCAATGTGTGGCACAGGGCCGGGTCAGAGCTGAGGGCACAGGTGTAAGAGCTGAGGGCACAGGTGTAAGAGCTGAGGGCACAGGTGTAAGAGCTGAGGGCACAGGTGTAAGAGCTGGGGGCAAAGGGGTAAGAGCTGAGGGCAAAGGGGTAAGAGCTGAGGGCAAAGGGTAAGAGCTGAGGGCAAAGGGGTAAGAGCTGAGGGCAAAGGGGTAAGAGCTGAGGGTGAAAGGTGAGTAGAAATCTGGCGTGTGGGGAATGAGTAGAGCACAGGATACAGATTGCTTAGTGGGTGTGTGTGTGTATTCAAAGGATAAGAAGCATGTGCGTACTTCTGTGAGCTCCCCATTCCTATCGCAATACATAATGCCTTACATACTAGAGTCACATTTTCTACAGCGTGTTCCTCCTGTCACAAATCAATATTTCAACTATTTATTAAACAATTATTGCTTGAAATAGCCTGGAGGTAGGACAGCAAACGCGCATATATACCTAATTTACGAGACAGTTTCCAGTTTCCCTTTGCTGCTGGGGGGAGAGTTGCATCATAAATACCAGAAATCATGTTTCCACAATTTAATCGCCAGTAACTCCTGAGATATTTCACAATGTTAATACCAGATCTGCCACGATTGTCACATTTTATGTAATATCCTAAATCAGATACAAGCAACACGTCGCGTCCAAGTGAAAGAGGCCCATTAGAATCTAATGCAAGCCTAAGGAGGATATAGTGAGCACTTCTGACTTGCCCCCTAGGTTCAATGCACCACAGACATAATAAGCCCCTGGGTCTCATCGTAACAGACTGTGCACTCTGAAATACACCTTAAAATGTAGCTCCTTCAGATTCACCCAAGTTAATTTTCAACTGGGGGGTGCTCTGGTCCACGGATGAGTGGCGTGTGCTCAGATCCAGGGGTGAGTGGCGGGTGCTCTGGTCCAGGAGTGAGTAGCGGGTGCTCAGATCTAGGGGTGAGTAGGGGTACTCTGGTCCAGGGGTGAAAGGCAGTTGCTCTGGTCCAGGGGTGAGTGGCGGGTGCTCTGGTCCAGGGGTGAGTAGCGGGTGCTCAGATCTAGGGGTGAGTAGGGGTACTCTGGTCCAGGGGTGAGAGGCAGGTGCTCTGGTCCAGGGGGTGAGTGGCGGGTGCTCTAGTCCAGGGGTAAGTGGTGGGTGTTCTGGTCCAGGGGTGAGTGGCGGGTGCTCTGGTCCAGGGGTAAGTGGTGGGTGTTCTGGTCCAGGGGTGAGTGGCGGGTGCTCTGGTCCAGGGGTGAGTAGCAGGTGCTCAGATCTAGGGGTGAGTGGGGGTGTTCAGATCCAGTGTTTAGTGGCGGGAGGCAGACACGGTGTAGTTGTGAGTGATTCCTGCAGAGGTCCTGTGGTGATGGCAATGTCCAGTGTAGGGGTGAATGACTGGTGCCGAGGACCAGTGCGGGGTGAATAACATGTGCGGGGGTGCATAACGTGTGAGGGGGTGCATAACGTGTGCGGGGGTGCATAACGTGTGCGGGGGTGAATGATGGGTGCTCGGGTCCAGTGTGAGTGACGGGTGCCGGGGTCCAGTGTGAGTGACGGGTGTGGAGGTCCAGTGCAGGGTGAGAGATTCAGGTTCATCCCAGCCACTCGTTCGTCTAAACCTCGCTCTCATC
Source organism: Lissotriton vulgaris (assembly GCF_964263255.1). Taxonomy (NCBI): domain Eukaryota; kingdom Metazoa; phylum Chordata; class Amphibia; order Caudata; family Salamandridae; genus Lissotriton; species Lissotriton vulgaris. The sequence goes on along the minus strand of NW_028240842.1, from coordinate 35,152 downwards.
CAGCACCGACTCCGCATCTCACCCGCCCAGTATTACAAAATAATCCAGCGCCCACCTGTTCGTGAGCCGAAGGGGTGGCAGCGAGGGGGTGGGCTCTCTGTCCGCCATATCCCGGCTCAGGACGCCTCCGACAGACAAACACTCACTGAGTAATTACAACACCTGGCTGCTGCGCTCCATCACAACAAACTTCGCCCAACCGGAAATTGCATTCTGAAGGAATCCGGCCGGGTCTGGCTCCTCTGGAATGCGGCTCCACCGGCGCAGCTTCGGCCCAGGCCTCGGGGGGATGGATGCGGGCGGGCCACGGGCGCCTGCTCTGGGCACCAGGTTCAGGCAGAAAAGGGAATGGCTGGTTCCGTCTGAACTCAACAGGAGGCAGTTCAGAGAGCAGCCGCTGGGCGGCGCGCCTGGCGTTTACAAGAGAGCGCCAACCTGCCAACCACTCCCAAAAGACAATGAGGCATTGCCCTGGCTGCCACAGCCTGCCAGGGAGAAGAGCGCAGAAGAGCATGGCAGGCAGGGGGTACACAATAATCGAGTGAAAGCCACAGACGTATGCCAGCTGCACCCTGGCCATCAGACCCCATCTCTGCCCTCCAGCGACATAATCTTCGAACTTCGCCCTCTGGTAGCAGCGCACACACCCGGTCTACCCAGCCCGTCATCATCCCAGGCTGTGCGCCTCACCCATCGGTGCCAGCTAAACGAAAACTGTTTAACCGGACCCCACATACCCTGTCGTCGGACCTACCCTCTGGTGCCAGCCACACAGCGGCGGCTGAACGGCACCGGCTAGACTTGGAACCGCATTCTCCCTTACGAGCCAATCTCTAGAGATAGATAGAGGTAGGGCGATAGATAGAGGGAGGGAGGGCGATAGATAGATAGAGGGCGATAGATAGATAGAGGGAGGGCGATAGATAGATAGAGGGAGGGCGATAGATAGATAGAAAGGGAGGGCGATAGATAGAGGGAGGGCTATAGATAGATAGAGAGAGGGCGATAGATAGATAGAGGGAGGCGATAGATTGAGGGAGGGCTATAGATAGATAGGAGGGCGATAGATAGAAGGAGGGCAATAACAGACAGATGTCCTTAACCCTTTGTAACACAGGGAGGATCAGGGACCTTACCAACTTCTCGATCTGCTCTATTGAGGGCGAGAATGAGGGGAGACCAGTAGCAGGAGTGCGCGCTACTGGGCCATCTGGTTGTTGTTTAGCTGAATTGGTCTGGTCAGGGGTTGCACTATTCCCTGCAAGTTGATTCTGCGGATGATCCCTCCCCGACGCCATGGGTTCCTTACCATCACTGAAGTATTTAGCTTTAAACTTTTTGGAGGGTTTGACATATCCACCCCTTGCTCTGTTGGTAGAGAGAGGGAGGGCGATAGATAGAGAGAAGGAGGGCGATAGAGAGAGGGAGGGCGATAGATAGAGAGAGGGAGGGCGATAGAGAGAGGGAGGGCGATAGATAGAGTGCGATAGATAGAGGTAGTGCGACAGATAGAGGGAGTGCGACAGATAGAGGGAGGGCGACAGATAGAGGGAGTGCGACAGAGAGAGGGAGTGCGACAGAGAGAGGGAGGGCGACAGAGAGAGGGAGGGCAACAGAGAGAGGGAGGGTGACAGAGAGAGGGAGGGCGACAGATAGAGAGAGGGAGGGCGATAGATAGAGAGAGGGAGGGCGATAGATAGAGAGAGGGAGGGCGATAGATAGAGAGAGGGAGGGTGATAGATAGAGAGAGGGAGGGCGATAGATAGAGGGCGATAGAGGGAGTGCGATAGATAGAGGGAGGGCGACAGAGAGAGGGAGGGCGATAGATAGAGAGGGAGGGCGATAGATAGAGAGGGAGGGCGATAGATAGAGAGGGAGGGCGATAGATAGATAGAGGGAGGGCGATAGATAGATAGAGGGAGGGCGATAGATATATAGAGGGAGGGCGATAGATAGAGGGAGGGCGATAGATAGAGAGAAAGGGCGATAGATAGAGAGGGAGGGCGATAGATAGAGAGGGAGGGCGATAGATAGATAACAGGAGGGCGATAGATAGATAGAGGGAGGGCGATAGATAGATAGAGGGAGGGCGATAGAGTGAAGGAGGGCGATAGATAGAGGGAGGGCGATAGATAGAGGGAGTGCGATAGATAGAGGGAGTGCGATAGATAGAGGGAGTGCAATAGATAGAGGGAGTGAGATAGAGAGAGGGAGGGCGACAGAGAGAGGGAGGGCGACAGAGAGAGGGAGGGCGACAGAGAGAGGGAGGGCGACAGAGAGAGGGAGGGCGACAGATAGAGAGAGGGAGGGCGACAGATAGAGAGAGGGAGGACGACAGATAGAGAGAGGGAGGGCGATAGATAGAGAGAGGGAGGGCGATAGATAGAGGGAGGGAGGGCGATAGAGTGAGTGCGATAGATAGAGGGAGTGCGATAGATAGAGGGAGTGCGACAGAGAGAGAGAGTGCGATAGAGAAAGGGAGGGCGACAGAGAGAGGGAGGGCGACAGAGACAGGGAGGGAGGGCGACAGAGAGAGGGAGGGCGACAGATAGAGAGAGGGAGGGCGACAGATAGAGAGAGGGAGGGCGACAGATAGAGAGAGGGAGGGCGACAGATAGAGAGAGGGAGGGCGACAGATAGAGAGAGGGAGGGCGACAGATAGAGAGAGGGAGGGCGACAGATAGAGAGAGGGAGGGCGATAGATAGACAGAGGGAGGGAGATAGATAGAGGGAGGGAGGGCGATAGAGTGAGTGCGATAGATAGAGGGAGTGCGATAGATAGAGGGAGTGCGACAGAGAGAGGGAGTGCGATAGAGAGAGGGAGGGCGATAGAGAGAGGGAGGGCGACAGAGAGAGGGAGGGCGACAGAGAGAGGGCGACAGATAGAGAGAGGGAGGGCGACAGATAGAGAGAGAGAGGGAGGGCGACAGATAGAGAGAGGGAGGGCGACAGATAGAGAGAGGGAGGGCGACAGATAGAGAGAGGGAGGGCGACAGAGAGAGGGAGGGCGACAGAGAGAGGGAGGGCGATAGGGAGAGGGAGGGCGATAGATAGAGAGAGGGAGGGCGATAGATAGAGAGAGGGAGGGCGATAGATAGAGAGGGAGGGCGATAGAGAGAGGGAGGGTGATAGATAGAGAGAGGGAGGGCGATAGCTAGAGAGGGAGGGCGATAACTAGAGAGGGAGGGCGATAGCTAGAGAGGGAGGGCGATAGCTAGAGAGGGAGGGCGATAGCTAGAGAGGGAGGGCGATAGATAGAGGGAGGGCGATAGCTAGAGAGGGAGGGCGATAGATAGAGGGAGGGCGATAGATAGATAGAGGGCGATAGATAGAGGGAGGGCGATAGATAGAGGGTGGGCGATAGATAGATAGAGAGGGAGGGCGATAGAGTAAGGGTTGGCGATTGATAGATAGAGAGGGAGGGCGATAGATAGATAGAGGGAGGGCGATAGATAGAGGGAGGGCGATAGATAGAGGGAGGGCGATAGATAGAGGGAGGGCGATAGATAGATAGAGGAAGGGCGATAGATAGATAGAGGGAGGGCGATAGATAGATAGAAAGGGAGGGCGATAGATAGAGGGAGGGCGATAGATAGAGGGAGGGGGAGAGCGATAGATAGAGGGAGGGGGAGGGCGATAGATAGAGAGAGGGAGGGCGATAGATAGAGAGAGGGAGGGCGATAGATAGAGGGAGGGAGGGCGATAGAGGGAGTGCGATAGATAGAGGGAGGGCGATAGATAGAGAGGGAGGGCGATAGATAGAGAGGGAGGGCGATAGATAGAGAGGGAGGGCGATAGATAGGGAGGGAGGGCGATAGAGAGGGAGGGCGATAGATAGATAGAGGGAGGGCGATAGATAGATAGAGGGAGGGCGATAGATAGATAGAGGGAGGGCGATAGATAGAGGGAGGGCGATAGATAGATAGAGAGGGAGGGCGATAGAGTAAGGGAGGGCGATAGATAGATAGAGAGGGAGGGCGATAGAGTAAGGGAGGGCGAATGATAGATAGAGAGGGAGGGCGATAGAGTAAGGGAGGGCGATTGATAGATAGAGAGGGAGGGCAATAGATAGATAGAGGGAGGGCGATAGATAGATAGAGGGAGGGCGATAGATAGATAGAGAGGGAGGGAGGGCGATAGATAGAGAGGGAGGCCGATAGAGTAAGGGAGGGCGATTGATAGAGAGGGAGGGTGATAGATAGAGAGGGAGGGCGAAAGATAGATAGAGAGGGAGGGCGATAGATAGAGAGAGGGAGGGCGATAGATAGAGAGAGGGAGGGCGATAGATAGGGAGAGGGAGGGCGATAGATAGAGAGAGGGAGGGCGATAGATAGAGGGAGGGAGGGCGATAGAGGGAGTGCGATAGATAGAGGGAGGGCGATAGATAGAGAGGGAGGGCGATAGATAGAGAGGGAGGGCGATAGATAGAGAGGGAGGGCGATAGATAGGGAGGGAGGGCGATAGAGAGGGAGGGCGATAGATAGATAGAGGGAGGGCGATAGATAGATAGAGGGAGGGCGATAGATAGATAGAGGGAGGGCGATAGATAGAGGGAGGGCGATAGATAGATAGAGAGGGAGGGCGATAGAGTAAGGGAGGGCGATAGATAGATAGAGAGGGAGGGCGATAGAGTAAGGGAGGGCGAATGATAAATAGAGAGGGAGGGCGATAGAGTAAGGGAGGGCGATTGATAGATAGAGAGGGAGGGCAATAGATAGATAGAGGGAGGGCGATAGATAGATAGAGGGAGGGCGATAGATAGATAGAGAGGGAGGGAGGGCGATAGATAGAGAGGGAGGCCGATAGAGTAAGGGAGGGCGATTGATAGAGAGGGAGGGTGATAGATAGAGAGGGAGGGCGAAAGATAGATAGAGAGGGAGGGCGATAGATAGTGGGAGGGCGATAGATAGAGGGAGGGTGATAGATAGAGGGAGGGGGAGGGCGATAGATAGAGGGAGAGGGAGGGCGATAGATAGAGAGGGAGGGCGATAGATAGAGAGGGAGGGCGATAGATAGAGAGGGAGGGCGATAGATAGAGAGGGAGGGCGATAGATAGAGAGGGAGGGCGATAGATAGATAACGGGAGGGCGATAGATAGATAGAGGGAGGGCGATAGATAGATAGAGGGAGGGCGATAGATAGAGGAATGGCGATAGATAGATAGAGGGAGGGCGATAGATAGAGAGGGAGTGAGGGCGATAGATAGATAGAGAGGGAGGGCGATAGAGTAAGGGAGGACGATAGATAGATAGAGAGGGAGGGGGATAGATAGATAGAGGGAGGGGGGATAGATAGATAGAGGGAGGGCGATAGATAGATAGAGGGAGCTCGATAGATAGATAGAGAGGGAGGGCGATAGAGTAAGGAAGGGCGATTGATAGAGAGGGAGGGCGATAGATAGATAGAGGGAGGGGGATAGATAAATAGAGGGAGGGGGATAGAGAGGGGACACTTATGGGACGTTTGCACACATGGTGGACGTGTGCACACATGATGGAAAGCGTCGGGTGGCGGTGTGCACTGTCAAATCCTTCCATGTTGGACCTGTCCTGAGGGGTAGTGTTCGTGTGCAGGATGACGGTATGTCGAAAGTATTACAACTTGCATGTGCGTAAGTGCATGGTTTTAACTGCCCGCATAGACAGCTGTAGTATTGTTGAGGGATGACAAGTGTTTAGTGTGCTACGAGGCTGGAATCTGGCATGACATACCAGGTGTACACACACAGTGTGCAAGCCCTCACCTACTTCGCAGAACCAGTGGCAGGCGCCTCTCGTTAGAATGTTATTATGCACATGTACACACCGTGTGTGAAATACTTAAAGTGTGCAACACCTAAAGTGTGCAAGGAGTGACTGGGATGATACATGCTGCTGGAGTTGGTGTTCCTGGTGCAGGAGGTGTTCCTGGTGCAGGAGGTGCAACGCTCCAGAATCATGATTCCAGGTGATGGGGGCGAATGACAGGCTTATCAATGTTAAGTATGTCAGTAGTTTGCGGTAGTTGTCCAGGTTTTATAGTGAAATAAACCAGGAATACAACTGCTTTAATGCTGCGATAAGAAACGGTATGAAATACCCGGTCTGGTATTGCTTAAAATAATAATAAAAATGTCGGCACGGAAACATAACTTTTAATCGCAGTGATTGCATACTATGCAGATGTGCAATTAACTCAATTCAGGGAACTTCTGTTAAGGGCGTGCACAATGCCCTTAACAAAATAAGTGGGTGGTTTAATTTTCATGAGCAGTACGCAACAGTGTGACATATGCGATGTCACATAATTGTTGTGTTACTGTGATTTGTATTAGTCGTTGAGACTTTTCTTGTGGTCGCCTGTGTGTTTATATGGAGATCATTATTCTAGACAGGTAATTAGCATGTGTGTTCAAATGGGGATCATTATCTTTATACAACTACGAAATAATCTTTTGATACATATTTTATTATTTTTACTGGTTCTCATAGGATCTTATTCTTTGCGCAAGATGTTATAAAGCTCTGCAAGTAACGTTCACTTTTTGGGTATTTTTATGTGAAAGGACCACAGTCCGTTTTCTGTCTCTAAATTGCACTTTGTTTTTTCCACGGCATGCCACATGTACACACGCCGCGCGCTGCCCCTTACCTAACTCGCAGGATTAGTGGCAGGGGTGTAGTGTGCAGGGGCGGCTGAGGTGCTGCGTGCCGCTGGTGTTAGCGCCCCGTGTGCAGAAGGCGAGTGTTGCATACGCCGCACGCTGCCCTTTACCTAGCTCGCAGAACTAGTGGCAATGTGCAGTGTGTGCAAGGGGCGGCTGAGGTGGTAGTGCCCAGTGTGCAGACGGCGCAACCCCAAGCCTAGGTCGCACGATTTGAGGCAGGGGTGTAGAGTGTGCAGGGGCGGCGGGAGTGGTGCACGCCGCCAGGCGCAGTTCGCAGATTGAACGACGGCGGCATCCCCCGAGTAGGAGACACAGGTCGGGGGATGCCGTTTGGGACACACTGGAGCCTTCTCCCCGGCGTGAGGATAGGGACGCCAGCGCCACCCCAGGCCACACGCTCAGGGCAGCCGTCGCTGCGCTGCATATTGGGGCGACACTGGAGCCTTCTTCCCGGCGGACCAATTTATTAGAAAGAGGATAGGGATGCCCGCGCCACCCCAGGCCACACGCTGCCACTGGTGATTCGGTCTCTTGGCTGCCTTAGCCCGGTGCCCAGGTACCCGAGGGGTGAGGCGCAGTATCCTGGAGTGCCAGCACCTTCGCTCACGTGCGCGGCGCCTCACTCACAGCTCCGACCCTTACAAGTTCGGCGTCTAAAGAGAGCGCGCTGACTAGAAGTTGATGAGCCAATGAATCAAGTGTTTACACATGGCAACGTAGAACAACTGATGGACTGTCATAAAGACTTCTGATTGGTCTGCGACAAATGTGCGCCGAGAAAGGGGATGCAATGAATTATGCCTACGTAGTAAAACGTCACGAAAAATCAAATGCGCATGCGCAATGTTAGTGCGCATGCGCACAAACACAGGGGGGCCGCTCAAGCACGGGGGCCAGTGAATCATGGAACACCGGGACCACCAGTCCAATTTAGCGAGACATGGCGCCGCGGGGGATGTCACGTCCTGCTGCCAGAGCGGGAAGTTGCTGTGGTTTGCGTGGCGCTGCAAACATGGTGCTCCGCCCGCAAAGGAGGCTTTTAGTGCTGCCTACTTCTTCCACCGGCTCGAGCCTCCGTGTGCTGTCAGCAGTTGTTATATTAAAAGTTTATGACCCCATGCCCAATTAAATTATTGCTGAGGTATACATCACGGAGTCAGTGTCCCGGTTGCAGCGGCCATGTGGGAGAGAGGCCCTGGAGTAATGCGCCTGTTTTTCAGTTGGAAACATATCACTAATACCATCCCCAGCAAAGGCTCTGCAAGTTAATTTTAAATTATTACTTTTTGGGGGGGCATTATTGTACAGATTGTTATTGCTTGACAAACATGATTGTTCATCCTAAAATGACTTTTCGCATTTTCAACTGTATATCACAGTACTGGAAATACTTCCCATGGTTCCTTTTTTAGCAATAATTCTTGAAAAGCTGCATTACCATTGCAGCTTATTGGCACCCCACCCAGTGGTTCTCTCCATTTCCAGAAAAGACTGGCATTTATAAAATAAAAGGTTTACAATCTGCTACTTTAAGCGCAGTTTGGTAAATGAAAGCATTTTTTAGCCAGAACAGCTTTCACACTTCGCTTGCCTTTTGCCAACATAACAGACAAGCACTCGCTTCTCTTGCAGCCCTCCTAATTTTCTTGAGGTGATATTGTTACACTCTGCATGCTAGTCACTATACTGAGTGACAATAGCACTCGAGCCTTTCTGATATAAACTTGCCGCACTCTCGCTTCAAGGTTTGACAATCGTTTTTTTAAATTACTCATTTTTGGGGGGATAAATGAGGCCAATATTACCACAATAGTAGAGTGCATGAAGTGAGGCATAAACGACAATGTGTTGCTTTTTCACGCTGAACCCAGGATAGTTCATGTTTACCAATCACTGGAGTCAATGCCACTTGACTCCAGTGATTGGTAACTTTTTGTTGGCTAGTATTCTAATTACCTAAGCACTATTGCCTTTTACAAATGTATAAAAAAAAAGTCTATTGCCCCCATTATATTACCCTCTCCACGTTTTTCGGTCTTGGCAGTAAGTTGTTATTTTATGTCAAGGGGATTTACTAGAGCACTAACCTTTCCAACTGGTGGCATCCATACGTGTCCTAGCAGAGTTCAGTGGTGAATAGGAGTGTCTTTAGAGCCCCTGTGAACTTGACATTTCCATTAATTCTTTCATTTTCGTAGAAAGAGTTTCAGGCCATAGCAGTTAAGAGGGAATCTTTTTACCACGTAACACTGCAGGAATTTGTAATCATTGCTTGAAGACGGGTCATTCTATTGTGATTGCACCATGCATATTTCTACCCCAGTTGTGGAGTGCGAGATACCCTGGCAATAAAATTGTTTTAGAAGTAATTCTTCCAGCAAAGTGCTGCTAGTGGAGAAATGTAGATTATGTTTAAGCCATACACTTAATCACATAGGCCAATCTTGCCTCTTTTAGAGACCCCCACTTTTTTCATCCCATTTAAAACTCTGATATCAAGCTCTTTCGTTTTTTGTGCTTTGTAGCAGTTTTAAGATGTTCCTAGAGTTTGCCTTTGCTCAAATGGGTGTAAGTTGTAATATTTATGTGTTTCCCTCATCTTCATTTCTTGATTTTGCACGTGAGAAAGTGTCACTCATACTCGTTGAAATGTCACTCATAAATATGCTGAAATTCTGAAAATGTCACACATGGCAATCTGAAATCTCACAGCTATGCCTCAGCACATTACTCTGTGGCTGCTTGGAGTTCCTGCGTGTATGCTAGCTGTTCAGCGCCTGCCATCGACAAAAACAGTGAGTTGCTTATCGAAGAGGCTCTGAGTATTGATGAATGAATTGTGTCAGTTTCTAGAAATAAGCACACAGACGGATAGCCCATGTGACAGGCGACGCTGATTTTTGGTAATTTGAAGTTAAGTACTAACAATCACGCTCTGTAGGACCAGTTGTTTTATGTTTTTGTTTGTAAAATACATCTCTAATTAAATGCTTTTAAAATGAATAGTTATACACTTTAGATTTATTTGTCTTGCTTTCATTTTAAAAGATGGGTGTAATTAATGGGTGTTGTTAAAGCGTGACCTTCATCAGCTGCCAAGTCTGGGATCTTTGAATGTCCTACATACCAAGACTTGACTCAATTAAGAAAATAGACAAGCAACTGCCAGGAGCTTTCACTCAAGCTGCTGCGTTAATGACACATGTGGTCAGTGTGTAGCAAGGGTGCACACAGTCCTAATGCAAGTAAGGAAAACCATCCTCCTACTTACAGGTTGAGTAGTCAAATACAGCCATCATACAGTGCAGTGGGCCCCGCACTAGTTCCACTGCACCGCCTGCACCAATGATAGATATGCCCATGAGCCTGGTTAAGTCCTCTAGCACTCTTATTTTATTTTATTTGTATTTATTTATTTTTATTTGAAAAGTTTTATAAAGCGCTGGCTAGACCCGGAGGTAACAGAGCGCTTTACATGAGGATCAGAGAGTTACAGGTTACATAGTTACATCAATTAAATAAAAAAATCACAGAGGGAGGTGAGGGGGGGAGAAAACGCAACGGGGAAACAAGGAAAACAGTGTCAGATGACAGGCTGGGTAGGTGACGGCCGAAGGGGTGAGACCTAGGACAGACTCCTCTATAACTGCATATGACAGCTCCTCAGGGCATCGGCCAAGGTTGCTCGTGCACTGAGGTAAGTACAAATACGGCCACATGCATCAAGGTATTTAGGAATCGCAAACATTGTGATTCGGTAAAATCGGCCGTTTGCGATTCCTAAATACCTTTTTAGTATGCATCAATCATTTTTGGAAAAATCGCTATTTTTAGCGATTTCCAAAAATGCGATTGCTTCTAAGGAATCGCAAATTTGTGATTCCTTAAAAGCAATGCATGATTGTTTTTAAAATTGCGAATTTGCAATTAGGGGGGGCAAATTACCACGAGGGTGAACCTCGTGGTAATTTGCGAAAAAGATTTAAAATGCTCAAATTTGCATTTTAAACACTGTCATGTTACAGACACACATGTCCTTAGGACATGTGTGTGTGAATCATCCATTTTAAAAAACATTTTAGGGGTCCAGGGGAGTGTCCTTTGGACCCCCCCCTGCACCCATGGAATGCATCAACATTTTGCGAATTCTAATTTGCGAATTTGCAATTCCCATTGATTCCTATGGGCCTTTTGGCCTATAGGAATCAATGGGAATTGCGAAATCGCAAATTGGAACTCGCATAATATTTGCGATTCGGTGAAAATTGCGATTTTTACCGAATCGCAAATATTATGCACTTTCAATCATGCATTCCATTTTGCGATTCCTTATTTGCGATTCCCTAAAAATCGCAAATTAGGAATCGCAAAACCAGACTTTGATGCATGTGGCAGATAGTTTTGGTATCTGACCAGAGTTAAAGGTTAAATAGTTACAACATTAAATCAAAGAATCATGGAGGGAGGGGGAGGGAGGGAGGGAAAACACCAAGGGGAAACGAGGAAAACAGTGTCAGATGACCGGCTGGGTAGGTAATGTCTGAGGGGGTGAAACCTAGGACCTTTGCTAAAATACTGGAAAAGCATCTGCATCGATGCCTTACTGATTTTATTTCTACTCATGACCTACTCCCCTCTCATCAATCTGGTTTCCGTTCAGGATTCTCCACGGAGACCACTCTGTTGGGCGTTACTGAAAACATTCGCCGCATGGTGGACCAGGGTGAAACGGTAGCACTTGTGCTGCTCGACCTTAGCGCCGCATTTGATACCGTTTCACACGCTATCCTTGCCCAGACACTCTACTCCATAGGCATTCGAGGTAGGGCTCTCGATTGGATTAAATCACTATTAAAAGATCGAACATTTCAAATCTTTTCACAAGCCGCTAGTTCAGACATCAAGTCATTCAAACATGGAGTCCCTCAGGGCTCAATCTTGAGCCCGTTACTCTTTAATATTTACATGAGCCCTTTAGCTAAATTAGTGGAGGAAACAGGACTTTTGATGTTCTCATACGCTGATGATTCTCAGTTGCTCTTTTCTCTCTCATCAGCGGATGCAAGCACTCCCTCCGCTTTGCAACTTGGACTCAGAAATATCTTGAATTGGATGAATAGAATTTTTTTTAAATTAAACGGCGGAAAAACAGAGTTAATCCTGTTGGGAAAAAACAAAGAGTTATGGGGCCCCCAGCACTGGCCCTCTGAAATGGGTACTCCCCCCATACCGGTCACAAATGCCCGCAATTTGGGAGTCATTATTGATGACTCGCTCAACCTCCACCAACAAGCGATAAAAACCGCTGCCACTTGTTTTGCCATCTTAAAGTGGCTAAAAAAGATATGCTGGATGCTACCGGAAAATTCTAAAAAAACCGTAGTCAATGCTTTAGTGACATCAAGGCTCGACTACGGTAATGTTTTGTACCTGGGGGCAAATAAGGCCACTGTCCGCAGACTACAGACTGTACAGAATGCAGCAGCACGACTGTTATGTAAAATTCCATTCTCTACACCTACCACCAAATATATCAGGAAACTTCATTGGTTAAAGGTTGAGAACAGAGTCAAATTCAAAACTTTATGTTTTATGCATAGCATTTCTACTTACAGAACCTGGTGTGCCCCTATCGCCCCACCAGGACTCGGCGGTCCTCCACGGCAAATCATTTTGTAATTCCAAAATTCAAACTGGCGCGCATGGGTGGAAAGTCCTTCTCAGTTCTTGGACCATCTCTCTGGAACTCAATGCCACCGACACTGAGAACAGAGCTGAACTACGTAAAATTCAGGAAGGCCATAAAAACCTGGCTATTTAATATATAGCATGCCATAGCTTATTACATCGGGATCTGTGGCGCCGGGAAAACCTTTGTTGGGTAGCTGTGCGCCTTATAAATGAAATAAATAAATAAATAAAATTCCTCTATAGCCGCATATGACAGCTCCAACGGACATCGGCCAAGGTTGCTCGTGCACCGAGGTGAGTACAAACACTTATGGTATCCGCCCAGAGTTACAGGTTACATAGTTGCATCAATGAAATCAAAGAATCACGGAGGGAAGGGGAGGAAGGGAAACACCAAGGGGAAATGAGGAAAATAATGTGAGATGACCGGCTGGGTAGGTGACGGCCGAGGGGGTGAAACCAGGGCCAGACTCCTCTATAGCTGCATATGCCAGCTCCACCAGGAATCGGCCAAGGTTGCTTGTGCACCGAGATAAGTACAAACAGTTTTGGTATGCGCCCAGGGGGCATAGTTAAAGGTCCATCAAAAGTTCCATCATAGTTCCACTGGGCATGGGCCATGTTGATCCGGCTCCATGCTATGCATAATTTCATGGTTTCGTTCCGGGGGCATCGTCACAGATCAATTGGCAGCACCCATCCTGGAGTTACTGGGAAACTAAGACTTACTGTAGGGTTGATAGTCGCTCTGCCTGTCGTCTCCTCAGCCTTCCTGTCCTTGCTCTACACACCCAGGGCCACGGCACAGACAGCGGGATTGCCTCCACTTTTCCACGCTCTCTGGACCAGCCCTCTGCTTAATGAATGATCTCTGTGTTCCCACCCACGCTTTCCTGCAGCAGTGGGGCTCAGGGGTGTAATGATATGTCCCTACTAGCCACTCACAGGTGCCCCAGTACAGCCCTGTGTCTGCGCCGCACTCCAAATCTCCTGTGGTTCTCCTATCCAGCACTCGGTGTAATTTAACAGGCACACACTGTCAAAGCCCAGCTCACCTGAGTTTCTGTTCAGTTCTGATGGAGGTTGAAGACAGTCCGACCCCATCCTGAAGCTGTTTGTTCCAGCACACTAGTTTTGAAACAGTGCACTAAGAACCAGAAGCTCAAGGGAAGGGGGGAAGTGGATAAAATAAGAAAAAAGAGAGACAACACCGTTCTTGCGTTTCCACTGTAGAAGAGCTGCTAAAATCTGTGGTCCTCTCTGATTTCTGTAGAAACTGGTGCCTAATGAAACATAAACAAAGAACAGATAAGTGCAACCCATCCCTAAATGTGTTCCTGACTAAAGCTTAATCTTATTAGAAATTCTCTGCTAAAAGTACCTCTTGGATCCTGGTCTCAAGCTTCCAGGTTTGGAATGTGTTACTGTTCTGGGATGTGCTTTCTATTACTGTAAAACTTCTGTAAAATCAAACGAATATCATTATCAGAATTACCTATGTCTAACATTCAACTTAACATAACTAAGCTTAAATTCTTAATAGCAAACTCACTTTTCACACATTTCCAGACTTTTTATAAAACAAATACTGTACTTTTACATCAAAATACAGCAGGTAATTTGTGCAAGTCCTTGATTTACTGTTTGCCTTGCTGTCAATGGTTTCCTCTGTTTGATTCTTAAAAAAGTTCCATGTAAAACAATGTTTATTTCACAAAGTTCCACAAAGTATTCTTGTAACAAAGGGTTTGAACCATAAAGTTCGTGGGAGATATCTTGTTCCAAATTGTCTTTACATGAATCCAGAAATCGCCGATAAAGTTATTTCAGGTAATAAAAGGTTTTGCACTTACATGTTGCTGAAAAGGGATACTGATAAGTCTAACCTTGACCTCTTTCTCTTTTGCAGGTTGATTGCAGTGGACAGAAGAGGGGCCGAGGCAAGAAGTAGCCGGAAACCAGAAGAAGGAAGAGCCAGAAGCCGCGCCCGTTTAAGTCAATGAAGGTCTGGAGAGAGCAGGAGTGCCAGCGCTGAAGGATCTGTTCTCAGGTAAGTGGGAGGTAGACGAGCACAAGCACTGGGTGAGGCTCAGGGGCTGCCTTTTATAGACAGGGCTGGGTGTGGTTCGAAGAGCTGGGTGTGGTTCGAAGAACTGGTTGTGGTTCTCACAAGCAGGTGTGCAGAGCTTCAGTTATTATGCTAATGAGTTGAAGTAACACATGGCCTAGGGAGGCGTGCTATAAATAAGCCTTGGTAAAAGCAAGGTCCAATGTTTTCTAAATAAGCCTTGGTAAAAGCAAGGTCCAATGTGCCAGCAAGACAGTAATGTCCAAACTTGTGAATACATTGAGCAACGTACACAGAAGTCTTAGGGAGGGGCTGAGATAAAAAGAAAGGCTTTCAGTAGTATGTTTAAAAAGAGCTATTACAGAGACCACTAGTGCAATGAGAGGGGGCATGCTCTTTGCTGTGCACAAACCCTAACACGCACTCCCAGTCTGGCAGCCACTTTTCACCCCGCAGAGTTGCTGCTCAGTACTCCCTACACTGTGGGGTTGGCCCAGTGCTTTATCACCTCTCAGCGCTGTAATTCAGGCTACGGAGCGCACGCTCCAGCGCTCCTCACATGGTCCACACATACCGGGTTCCCAATTGTCTGGTGTCCATTCACCACACCACCCTGGCCTGCCGCACACCTGCGCTGCCATCAGGGCCCGTCACCACGGCCCACATACGCCATTTTCTTGGTGCAACACAGCGCCGCAATGTCCAGGAGATCACGCCTGTTAACCTCGTCCCAAGAACCGCCGCTCCTACTGCATTCCACCACAGGTCTGTATGCCTCACCCCCTACTGGCAGCTCGCACACTCAGCTCAAGTCCGCCGCCTCCGATCTTGGCGTAGGGCCCCGTCTCAGAAACACCCCACTAGTTGCCCAGCCTGGGCACCAGGATTTCCGCTACCAGGATTGCGGTAAGGAACCTCACTGTTGGATCAAGATTATTGCCTGAAGGGAAGAGCCACGGACTACACATTAAGAGATGGCAATAGATTTTTGTAAGGTCACTCCATGTCAACAGGAATGCAGTTTTCCTCCTTTGATGTTTGATTTAACAACCTAAGCCATTCCTAGCGTTTTCTTTTATCATATCACTTCACCCTGAAAAAAATGATCTGTATACACTACAGGTGCATTGTGTGCTTTGTGAAAGAGAATCAACTAGTAACTTTACCCTTTTGTTTAATTCTGATAAAGCTTGTAGGTACTGTCATAGGTTGGCATTCAAAGAAGCATCCTGGATTTTGTGTTTTTTGCTGTTTTAGGACCTTTCTTTAATAAGTGTCTTCTACTATTACATGACCATTCTACTGGGGAAGCTGGGTTGATTTGAGGTGTATCACATCAGATTATCAAATACAGATCCCCTTTAGGTAATAGCATAATGATAGCCCCCGCAGTCTAAATGGTGCCGGGGGTCCCCTGAGGTCCAGGTGGCCCCCTCCACACTGTGCATGGGCGGCAGGCTTGAATTGGTCCGGAGCATGGGGGCCCCCTCCATGTAACTTGCAGGGGGGCCTCCTCAAGTTTTGTTACACCACTGGAAGTACGTAGGTTCTCCCATAAAATCAGTAGCCAGCCAATTAAGGTGATGGTGATGGTCGTAATATAGAAAGCAGAAGGTGTGTCAACTGCTATCTATGGGGGAGGACTGTGGGGTCATAGACCCATAAACCCCTTTAGACAGAAGAGACTTGTTTTATCAAACATTTGTTGTGTGTAACTAGATCTCCATCACCTTTTATAGTTCAGAAAGAAACTGGCCTGTACTATTTAGAGAACATTTTAGCTTTACAACCCTTACTATTATAGCGGTCTATCTGGGCAAAATCTGAAACATCTGAAAATCGGAAACAGTTTTACAGTCTCCTATTCTATCCTAGACTGCCTTTCTTTAGATTATGATCTTAAGATTCCTTTTGGTTGTCTTATATAAATTATTCTTTTTTATTGTTTAATCTACCTGTTCTGAGTGACCCCGAAAGTAGCTTCCCCATTGAGATGGGTGTAATCAATACCTCCTTTATGAATTATAGACAGGAGCAAAGGATGCGGGAGGAATAAAGGAAACAACTAGTTATGACATATTTATGAAACGATCTGCCGGACGGCTGCCAATCATATCTATGGACAGCCAACAGACAGCACTGTTTTGAACTAACCACACTGTGGTTGGGCATGGTTCATCACTTAGTTGCCTTTCCTGATATGAAAATAAATCTTACAATTATGACCCCTGCCCCTGGGATGTTGTATTGGCACAAAGCATGCAGCACTTTATCTTATTTTGTGGTTTTTATGCAGTATTGAGGAAACATTACTTAAAACCATTTTTTCTTGCACAGAATATCAGGAATTCTAAAACTGCGACAAGTCATATATTTTCAGTATCTTTTTGTATGGTTTAGTCCTGCAGTTTATATTTGGGGCACTATACATCTTAGGAAAAGCATTGTATTGTAATACACATTTTTTAGGAATGATTTGACTATTTTAATTTTTACTGTTATTAAATGGCATATTTTATTGGTGACATATTTTATGATCTTTTTTTGTACCAGTATTTGTGCTGAATAATAATTTTGATTGATTGATTGAATCTTTAGATGTGCTCTAGAACATCAATCATTAATTCATTCAGGACTGGGATGAGCAAAATGAAAGGCGATATGTGCATTAGTATTGAGTTGTTGATACAATTGACTGGATTGCAGTGTAATTCCTTTAAAAACAAAATCATAAATGACCTTTGAGAAAACTGATTCAAGTAGAGTACAAAGATTTGCAATTTAAAGAATTAAATCAAGCTAGCATCAGGTGTGCAATCAACTTCTAGGCATATTCCCTGCACCTAATATTTTAAGAACTAACTGTAGCCCCATAGGAAAAACTAAACGCTTCATGGCCCAAAAACAAGCTAATACTTCTTTTTCTACTATCTGGAAGAAAACACCTATATTCTGGGAGAGATTGGGACCCCTTTATTGCTAGCATCAGTTGTTAGCAGGGGCTTTCTTTTAGTTTCAAAGAAACCATATGAAGTTCCTGTAAGTGTAGCAAATAATTTTATTGAATCAAATGACTCTTGGCACTAAGCACCCAAACAAATTGGCTGTTTTTTTTAACAGAGCAAACAAATTATCAGTTATGTCAGCAATTTTCTTATTTTGACATGGTCTTGTATTGTGGACCTATAAATAAGTATAATATCTTGAAAACACATGGTATTGTGTCGCCTTTGATGATTTGCCTCATGGCATGATGTCATGGAAGACAGCTACAGCAGAAGCCAAGACAAATGGCATTCTGTGAAACATGAAGGCCTCTACTGGTTTTGTAAATGCTGTCAAATCAACATGTACACACTACTGCCAATGAAAGTCAGATGTTATACTGTGGCACACTTGGTAAATGTTAAGATGTGTTTATCACAATGCTCAAGTGAGTGCAGGAGCGTCACATTTAATTAACTTTCAAAACAGGATGCGTGTGTCATCATTATACACAAAGTTATTGGGACTAGATACTCTAAAATATCCATTAAAGATTTTAAAATGAGTAAATAAAGATTAGAAGTGATGGCTGGTCAAATGACACACATAGATTAATCAAAGGTGTGCATGTCACTGTGTTGCAAACAGACTAAATATAACCTGTATACATTTGCATCAGATGAACAACCTGTGTCTCACTGTGACACATATGGTGTGACAGGAACAGTGTATTATATAAGTGCCACATTCATAGAGTAATTTCCCCACAAAAGGGAGCAGGGACCTGCTAAATTTCACCTCAGGAGGTGTAGCTGATAGAATAGAGGTGGGTGGTGTTAATCACTTCAGAGGGCCAAGTACGACTCCAAGAACCCTGCACAAGAAAGGAAAAAGATCGAAGACTAGCCTCTGCGATGAGTGAGCAGAAGACCTACTGAGTGCAAAGCAGGCAAATATGAACAGTCAATGGCCATAAATCTCCAAAGAAAGCGAACAACACAAGAGCTATGCCATGACATGCAAAGCCAGTGAGAAGCAGATAGGCAGGTGCACCGAAGAAAACTCAGGCAATGACAGACAACAGAGCAGGCACTTGTTGATAATGGCTTTGCTCAACCGTATATAGTCAGCATGGAGCAGATTGAGCTGCTGGTACAATGAAAACACTGACCACAATATGTGACTGGCAGGTCCCATCTCAAAGCGGTGCTGTAGGGGAAAGGCTGCAAAAAGAGATACTTTTCAGGAGCCACAGTAAACATATGTAGTATAGCTTACTGTACTGTACTGTACTGAGGTAAGAACAATATACTCAACTGAGAGATCTACTGCAGAGCTGCTTAACAAGGGGAGAAGGCAAAATACCTACTACTACTACACAGCTAATAACCTTTTAATCAGTGATGCAAGTATAGACAAAAATGATGGAAGAAAAACACATCTTTAGTCACAGTCTTCTGGCTCTCCATTGTGAAAAACCTTCTAGGTTCCATTGTTCTAACTTGACATCAGGGTAAACCAATGTGTAAGCAGGAGGGGTGGGGGAATATACTAAGAGAAGAAGGTGTAAGAAGCAATGTGGAAGATATAATTAATTGCAATATAAAATAAATAAGGATTATATATATAGGAGTGTATAAACTCACTAAAATGCTAATACAACTAATAATATGAGAATCATAAACATTATTTTTAGAGCTAGAAAAATTGTCAACAAGTTGTCACATCTTTTCAATAAAAGAAAACTCCCAAACACAAAACTAAGGGGGCGATTACGATTACGATGGCAGTTGGAGAGCCTCCGACGGCTAGTCAGTAGCTTTCCAACTGCGGTCAGAAGCTTTCCGACAAACAAGGACGGTTTGCGGTCCGACCAACAATTTATGATGTCAGTTGTAGCGTGAACCAGCCAGTCATTTCATATCAGTTCCGATCGGCTAACAGAGTCTTCTGGCCAGTTTGAACAACACAGTAATCCCCTATGGAGAGCGTTTTCGCCATCACAATTACAATGTTGGTTTCCCACAGTCTTTCTGTGCCGACCTTTCTGACATGGATATTTACAACAAGGGGTGGTGAGGGACAGAGTCTCTGAATTAAGCAGAAAGCTCTCACCCAGTCAAGAGATCAGGGCTAGATCCAACACCGTTTTTTAGCTCACTGCACCATCCCAGTTTCAGAACCTGGCTGTATGCAAATTAGTCTGTTCCTGTCCCAGTGCATGATGGGAACAGGACAAACCAAACTACAAAAGCCAATTCTTACACTGGGAAGGAAACAAGCTCCCGGGGACCGGTTTCTGGCATTACAGCCGTCTTCGGCCCAATTTGCTTGAATCCTGATGGTGCAATGAGCAAGGGTCTCACATCTGAGAATACCCTTCCACGCTTAGGGTGGACAAAAATATTTACAACAAGGGGTGGTGAGGGACAGAGTCTCTGAATTAGGCAGAAAGCTCTCACCCAGTCAAGAGATCAGGGCTAGATCCAACACCGTTTTTTAGCTCACTGCACCATCCCAGTTTCAGAACCTGGCTGTATGCAAATTAGTCTGTTCCTGTCCCAGTGCATGATGGGAACAGGACAAACCAAACTACAAAAGCCAATTCTTACACTGGGAAGGAAACAAGCTCCCGGGGACCGGTTTCTGGCATCACAGCCGTCTTCGGCCCGGTTTGCTTGAATCCTGATGGTGCAATGAGCAAGGGTCTCACATCTGAGAATACCCTTCCACGCTTAGGGTGGACAAAAATATTTACAACAAGGGGTGGTGAGGGACAGAGTCTCTGAATTAAGCAGAAAGCTCTCACCCAGTCAAGAGATCAGGGCTAGATCCAACACCGTTTTTTAGCTCACTGCACCATCCCAGTTTCAGAACCTGGCTGTATGCAAATTAGTCTGTTCCTGTCCCAGTGCATGATGGGAACAGGACAAACCAAACTACAAAAGCCAATTCTTACACTGGGAAGGAAACAAGCTCCCGGGGACCGGTTTCTGGCATTACAGCCGTCTTCGGCCCGGTTTGCTTGAATCCTGATGGTGCAATGAGCAAGGGTCTCACATCTGAGAATACCCTTCCACGCTTAGGGTGGACAAAAATATTTACAACAAGGGGTGGTGAGGGACAGAGTCTCTGAATTAAGCAGAAAGCTCTCACCCAGTCAAGAGATCAGGGCTAGATCCAACACCGTTTTTTAGCTCACTGCACCATCCCAGTTTCAGAACCTGGCTGTATGCAAATTAGTCTGTTCCTGTCCCAGTGCATGATGGGAACAGGACAAACCAAACTACAAAAGCCAATTCTTACACTGGGAAGGAAACAAGCTCCCGGGGACCGGTTTCTGGCATTACAGCCGTCTTCGGCCCGGTTTGCTTGAATCCTGATGGTGCAATGAGCAAGGGTCTCACATCTGAGAATACCCTTCCACGCTTAGGGTGGACAAAAATATTTACAACAAGGGGTGGTGAGGGACAGAGTCTCTGAATTAAGCAGAAAGCTCTCACCCAGTCAAGAGATCAGGGCTAGATCCAACACCGTTTTTTAGCTCACTGCACCATCCCAGTTTCAGAACCTGGCTGTATGCAAATTAGTATGTTCCTGTCCCAGTGCATGATGGGAACAGGACAAACCAAACTACAAAAGCCAATTCTTACACTGAGAAGGAAACAAGCTCCCGGGGACCGGTTTCTGGCATTACAGCCGTCTTCGGCCCGGTTTGCTTGAATCCTGATGGTGCAATGAGCAAGGGTCTCACATCTGAGAATACCCTTCCACGCTTAGGGTGGACAAAAATATTTACAACAAGGGGTGGTGAGGGACAGAGTCTCTGAATTAAGCAGAAAGCTCTCACCCAGTCAAGAGATCAGGGCTAGATCCAACACCGTTTTTTAGCTCACTGCACCATCCCAGTTTCAGAATCTGGCTGTATGCAAATTAGTCTGTTCCTGTCCCAGTGCATGATGGGAACAGGACAAACCAAACTACAAAAGCCAATTCTTACACTGGGAAGGAAACAAGCTCCCGGGGACCGGTTTCTGGCATTACAGCCGTCTTCGGCCCGGTTTGCTTGAATCCTGATGGTGCAATGAGCAAGGGTCTCACATCTGAGAATACCCTTCCACGCTTAGGGTGGACAAAAATATTTACAACAAGGGGTGGTGAGGGACAGAGTCTCTGAATTAAGCAGAAAGCTCTCACCCAGTCAAGAGATCAGGGCTAGATCCAACACCGTTTTTTAGCTCACTGCACCATCCCAGTTTCAGAACCTGGCTGTATGCAAATTAGTCTGTTCCTGTCCCAGTGCATGATGGGAACAGGACAAACCAAACTACAAAAGCCAATTCTTACACTGGGAAGGAAACAAGCTCCCGGGGACCGGTTTCTGGCATTACAGCCGTCTTCGGCCCGGTTTGCTTGAATCCTGATGGTGCAATGAGCAAGGGTCTCACATCTGAGAATACCCTTCCACGCTTAGGGTGGACAAAAATATTTACAACAAGGGGTGGTGAGGGACCCACTTTTCTAAATCGTTTTTGGCCACTATAGGTGTGGCAGGGTATACTCAGACATGAGTCCCTTTCTCACTGCTCCATCAGGATTCAAGCAAGCCGGGCCGAAGAAGGCTGAAATGCCAGAAACCGGTCCCCGGTAGCTTGTCTCCTTTCTGGTGAAGAATTGGCTTGGTAGTTTAGTCTGCCCTGTTCCCATGATGCACTGGGCCAGGGACAGACTGATTTGCATATAGCCAGGTTCTGAGCTGGGATGGGGCAGTGAGATAAATAACGGTGATGGATCAAGCCCTGATCTTTGGACTGGGTAAGAGTGGTCTGTTTAACTCAGACACTCTGTTCATCACCACCCACTTTTCTAAATCGTTTTTGGCCACTATAGGTGTGGCAGGGTATACCCAGACATGAGTCCCTTTCTCACTGCTCCATCAGGATTCAAGCAAGCCGCAAAAGAGGGCTGAAATGCCAGAAACCGGTCCCCGGTAGCTTGTCTCCTTTCTGGTGAAGAATTGGCTTGGTAGTGTAGTCTGCCCTGTTCCCATGATGCACTGGGCCAGGGACAGATTGATTTGCATATAGCCAGGTTCTGAGCTGGGATCGGGCAGTGAGATAAATAACGGTGATGGATCAAGCCCTGATCTTTGGACTGGGTAAGAGTGGTCTGTTTAACTCAGACACTCTGTTCATCACCACCCACTTTTCTAAATCGTTTTTGGCCACTATAGGTGTGGCAGGGTATACTCAGACATGAGTCCCTTTCTCACTGCTCCATCAGGATTCAAGCAAGCCGGGCCGAAGAAGGCTGAAATGCCAGAAACCGGTCCCCGGTAGCTTGTCTCCTTTCTGGTGAAGAATTGGCTTGGTAGTTTAGTCTGCCCTGTTCCCATGATGCACTGGGCCAGGGACAGACTGATTTGCATATAGCCAGGTTCTGAGCTGGGATGGGGCAGTGAGATAAATAACGGTGATGGATCAAGCCCTGATCTTTGGACTGGGTAAGAGTGGTCTGTTTAACTCAGACACTCTGTTCATCACCACCCACTTTTCTAAATCGTTTTTGGCCACTATAGGTGTGGCAGGGTATACTCAGACATGAGTCCCTTTCTCACTGCTCCATCAGGATTCAAGCAAGCCGGGCCGAAGAAGGCTGAAATGCCAGAAACCGGTCCCCGGTAGCTTGTCTCCTTTCTGGTGAAGAATTGGCTTGGTTGTTTAGTCTGCCCTGTTCCCATGATGCACTGGGCCTGGGACAGACTGATTTGCATATAGCCAGGTTCTGAGCAGGGATGGGGCAGTGAGATAAATAACGGTGATGGATCAAGCCCTGATCTTTGGACTGGGTAAGAGTGGTCTGTTTAACTCAGACACTCTGTTCATCACCACCCACTTTTCTAAATCGTTTTTGGCCACTATAGGTGTGGCAGGGTATACTCAGACATGAGTCCCTTTCTCACTGCTCCATCAGGATTCAAGCAAGCCGGGCCGAAGAAGGCTGAAATGCCAGAAACCGGTCCTCGGTAGCTTGTCTCCTTTCTGGTGAAGAATTGGCTTGGTAGTTTAGTCTGCCCTGTTCCCATGATGCACTGGGCCAGGGACAGACTGATTTGCATATAGCCAGGTTCTGAGCTGAGATGGGGCAGTGAGATAAATAACGGTGATGGATCAAGCCCTGATCTTTGGACTGGGTAAGAGTGGTCTGTTTAACTCAGACACTCTGTTCATCACCACCCACTTTTCTAAATCGTTTTTGGCCACTATAGGTGTGGCAGGGTATACTCAGACATGAGTCCCTTTCTCACTGCTCCATCAGGATTCAAGCAAGCCGGGCCGAAGAAGGCTGAAATGCCAGAAACCGGTCCCCGGTAGCTTGTCTCCTTTCTGGTGAAGAATTGGCTTGGTAGTTTAGTCTGCCCTGTTCCCATGATGCACTGGGCCAGGGACAGACTGATTTGCATATAGCCAGGTTCTGAGCTGGGATGGGGCAGTGAGATAAATAACGGTGATGGATCAAGCCCTGATCTTTGGACTGGGTAAGAGTGGTCTGTTTAACTCAGACACTCTGTTCATCACCACCCACTTTTCTAAATCGTTTTTGGCCACTATAGGTGTGGCAGGGTATACTCAGACATGAGTCCCTTTCTCTCTGCTCCATCAGGATTCAAGCAAGCCGGGCCAAAGAAGGCTGAAATGCCAGAAACCGGTCCCCGGTAGCTTGTCTCCTTTCTGGTGAAGAATTGGCTTGGTAGTTTAGTCTGCCCTGTTCCCATGATGCACTGGGCCAGGGACAGACTGATTTGCATATAGCCAGGTTCTGAGCTGGGATGGGGCAGTGAGATAAATAACGGTGATGGATCAAGCCCTGATCTTTGGACTGGGTAAGAGTGGTCTGTTTAACTCAGACACTCTGTTCATCACCACCCACTTTTCTAAATCGTTTTTGGCCACTATAGGTGTGGCAGGGTATACTCAGACATGAGTCCCTTTCTCACTGCTCCATCAGGATTCAAGCAAGCCGGGCCGAAGAAGGCTGAAATGCCAGAAACCGGTCCCCGGTAGCTTGTCTCCTTTCTGGTGAAGAATTGGCTTGGTAGTTTAGTCTGCCCTGTTCCCATGATGCACTGGGCCAGGGACAGACTGATTTGCATATAGCCAGGTTCTGAGCTGGGATGGGGCAGTGAGATAAATAACGGTGATGGATCAAGCCCTGATCTTTGGACTGGGTAAGAGTGGCCTGTTTAACTCAGACACTCTGTTCATCACCACCCACTTTTCTAAATCGTTTCTGACATGGAAACGCTTTAGGAAAGTGACTTTTGGGGCCCCTAGCAGGGCCCCATTGCCTCCGCAGCCTACAGTTGGTGGTCAAGGGGGTACCTAGGGTGCCCCCTGTAAATCCATGCACTGTGTTGCAGGCTCAATCGGGTTCCTGCCACAGGGTGCAGGGTTTTACACACACCTCCATTTCTTTATGGGAGCCTGTATTATGGCCGGTTTACGTCTGTGACACAAGCTCCCATAGAGAAATGTGAGTATCCGGTTCGGTCGCATCATAATCAGGTGATCAGAACCGCCGACCGGTCGGTCCCGAGACCAAGACTGGGTCAGTCGGAGGCATCTCTGATCGACATCGTAATAAGACGCTAAATGTCTAAAAGGTGCAAAAATTTGACAATAAGGAAAATAATTTCTAACTCAGTTTTAATCTAGAGAATTATGCAGGCACAGTATGAAAAACCATGAAGTTAAAAATCAAAACCGTCTTTTCAGTGGTTAAAAAATTAGGTTTCTTTACTCCATCAAGAAATTACTCAATATAGATGACCATCATTCTTAAATCATGACTATTTTATGGAGTTTAGCTTCTTAGGTCAATATCTCTATCTTGTTCATTCTTCATCAAATAAGCCCATTCAAGTGTAGTGTACTTCTTGTTGGGCACTCTTACTCTTATTGAACTTCTGATCCTAGGCTCCACCAAATGTTCATCATTTAGATCTGTTACTGTTTGCAATGCTTGTTATCCTTCTCTCTCACTTTCAAACGTATATCAAGCTTTCATTTTCAGTCAGATTTGTCTCATTTTTATCTTCATCAATCTTGTGATTTGCACAACTTGGAATTGGATCACCATGACTAATTTTGGGGTTTTCAGATTTTGGATGTTTGAGGTTCGATTTTCTTGTGGTTCTTGTTTTTCTTGTACTTCTTGTAGTTCTCGTTCTCTCTGGTCTCCCCCTCTGGATTCATATAGCAAACTCAAGCTTTATTCTTTGAATTAGTGTATTGTATTACCACTTTTTCCTTTACTGTCTTCATTCTCTTTGTGTGTGGAATGCGGATCCAATATAGAAAAACTCCACACTTCACAATAGTACTTGTCACAAAGATCACTTGGTAAGGCCCCTTCCATCAAGGCTCCAGACAACATTTATGAACATGACACATTTGTTGACTTACTGTAGGTGTTGCCAAAGTCATCTGCTGAGAGACAGAGGGTCAAAGATCAGCTAAGCTCTTGCAGGGTATGCAAACAAAATATCGTGTCAGTAATATCGAACAATGCAATTTTGAGTAGGAAATATTATGACACAGAAATATCGTGAGCAACAATATAGTGGACAAGAATTTTGATTTTAAGGTAAGTAATATCAGTGTTAAAAACTATTTGTATAGTTACGTTTTAGGTGCAGGTTGTGGATTTTGTGGGGGTATGAAGTAAATTGTAATTGATGTATAACTATTTATTATTATGAATTATTTAAATGATAATTATTCATGTAAATAGTATATTTGTTTTTTTATGTAGTAGTATAGCTTTATTTCGATACGGTACATATCATAAAAGCAGTACAAAACATAAATAAAAACATTAGAGATACATAATAAAAATACCGTAGGGAATCATAATAAAAACAGTGATACACAAGTTACACATTTAAGATATCCTTACAGATATTTACACTAGTATCTAAAGCAGGTCACAAAAAAACGCATTACTGGATCAATAGCTTTCTTGCACTTCTTATACGCCATGCCCAGCCAAGAAATTTTGCCATGCAGCATGCAAAGAATGGGCGGGCATCAGAGCGCAGTATACGTAGGGCTTCTAGATGTGATCTTGTTCCTAGACTTCTACACAAGGGCTTTAGCCATTTCAATCTAGGAGCTGCATAGACACTGCACTCAAACAAGAGGTGGGCGACAGACTCAACCCTTGAATCGCAAAACGGACAAAACGGGACCGTTTGGAAAGGAGGATTCCAAGAGGAAGTTAGCAATCCTAGGGGGAGAACACCCACCCTGAATTTGAAGTATAGTGATCTGTCTCCAGAGTTGTGAATTGAGTCCAGATAAGGTTCCCTGAGGGGGAGCTCCTTGACTAGTAAGAACTGGGCAACAGATTTGCAATGGTTGGGGTTACGCATTCTGTTGTTTTTTACCCATAACCAGTAAACGTTCTTTAGGAACTGCTTGGGCGGTGCTGTTTTATTGGCCCAGGCATCTCCTAATCCTAGCTCATAGAGCAATCGTTTTACCTCCCTGAACCAGGGTACCTTATTGCAACCTGGGAGGGACAACAAATCTTTCAGGGCGTCAGCGTAACTACACAATTCGGGGACATTCCATATCCGGGACCAAAGTAGCAGGGGGCGTAATTTTGCTTGCTCACAAATTGGGCGAGTACCTGCATCCAACAAGAGAGGGATTGTAGGAGTACTGTGGGGTAGCCTCATCAGATCTTTATGGAAATTGTTTTCAAGATGGGCCAAGGTATCGACTCTCTGCGTGCCCCACAGTTCTGCGCCATATAGGGCTGCGCTTACAACCCTTGCTCTGTAGATATCTAGCACTGCCCCAATTGGTTTCAAGGAAGAGGCTCGTTGTTCCTTGAGCAAGGCACCTGTGACCCTTTTATGAGTCAGAAACACCTTTTGGTGGTGTGCCTTCCAACTCATTGAGTCACACAAACGTATTCCCAGGTAATCAAATTCATTGACTCTCTCCAGAGGGATGGAGTCTAAAACGGGTGGGGCGACGGATTTCTTGGGGGGGTTAAGGACAAGGAATTTGGTCTTGCTTATATTTATAGCTAAACCCTTGGTGTCACAAAAGGATTTAAAGCTAGAAAGCAATTTCTGGATCGCCCGCTGGGGATTTCGAGATCAGGAGGGTGTCATCCGCAAACAGGAGCGTTGGGACTTTTCTCCCCGCCAGAGTAGGTGCATCCGCAGGATGTTGCAGCAGATGCTCCACCACTCCGTTGACATAGAGAGAAAACAGAGTGGGGGCAAGCACACACCCCTGGCGGACGCCCCTGTCTACTGGGATGCGAGATGTTTTTTCTCCCTGGACACCCCACCTGATCTGGGCGAAATTGTCTTCATGGAATTTTTTAAGCAAGAACAACAGGTAGGTGGGTAACCCTAATCCATCAAGGACATTCCATAGTAGTGCCCGCGGGACCAGGTCGAAGGCCGTTCTCAAGTCTATGAAGACTAGATATAACGTGCCCCCTCCCAGCACCACCACCTTCCAATATATCAGAGCCTCATTTAGGAGTGAAGCGATTAATCTGATCCACACTGCTGGGTAGGATTTCAGTAGGTCACCTGGGATCCCGTCGGGACCTGGAGCCTTATTGGGGACAATGCCCCTAATAGCCCTTTCAACTTCCTGGCTAGTGAATGGGACGTCAATAGCAAGGGGATTAACTGTTATGTTGGACAAAGACCCCGGACATGGAAGAGACAAGTCCAGTGCAGCAGAATAAAGCTTGGAGAAGTGGGCAAACCAAGCGTCACCCGAGATATTACAGGTTATTTGCTGGTCAATAGGCTTATTCCTTGCTCTTAGGAGATCCCAAAACCCTTTGGAATCCTTCATGCTACTAGCTTCGGTTAGATCACACCAGAAGTGATAATCATGAGCCTCCTTTGCCTCAGCCACTATTTTTTTGTACGATTTCCTTGCGGAACTAATAGCCGCTTGGTCCCTACTCTTTACAGCAGCAATAAGCTCCCCCTTAGCAGTACGACATTTAGGGGAATACCATTTGTCTCTAGCATTAGAGTCACTTTTGGAAACCACCCTGGGCTAAGTATATTGAATAATAAACAGTTTGCTCAGTGCTACTATGGACTCTGAAAACAGTGATAGGACTTTTATACTGGATGGGCTTAAAGCGTCAAGCCGAGGCTCCACCACAGACAAGATGGTCCCGGCTTGCGCCAACCTTGCCTCGTCTGCTTTAACTTTTGCCCACTTCAAACACCTGCCACAATTGGACGGAACAATTTCATGGGATGACTTCCAGATATGGACTTGCTTATCGTAATTCTTAGTTTGCCAAAGGGGAGAGAGGGTTAGGCAAAGAGGGTTATGATCACTATCGCAGGATGCTACAACCTCCATATCTAGGTGAAAGGGCCAGAGATTATAATTCAAGATGATAAAATCAATTCTGGAGGTGTGGCCCGTTCTGTTATAAGTGTGAGCACCCATAAGGTCCGATTTTGATCGACCATTCACTGGCCTCAGGTTGTGTTCCAAACAGAGTGCATTGATGTCTATCGCACTTTGTGTCCATTTGGGAATCGGGTCAAGGGACAGGATCGGGATACCCCTTCTTGCGTCTTCTTCAAAGGAATCCAAAATATCTTCTTTTGCCAAGGGTTCAAAACAACAGTTAAAGTGGCCTGCAAGGAGAATATAGGAGTCGATCTTGCAGGCAGCTAGGTCGTTGCTAAGACCTGTCTGAGGAAGGCTTGATGTCCCGCTCCTGGCGCCCCTCAGATATAGGTTGAAAACCTCTAACATCCTTCCCCCCTGGCAATGTATTGAGATCCTCTGCAGGTCGGGAGAGTGTGTGGACCTATGGCTCACTTTTAGGCCCAGAGCAATGCTGACCCATATTAAAAGGCCTCCAGACGGGCGACCCTTGGAACCCCTTTGTTGGAGAGCTGGGACAAAATAGGTGGTAAATCCTACTCTATATTTTGGTTCCTGTGTCCAGGTTTCTTGCAGGATACAAATGTCAAATGGCTCTAGGAACACATTCCATTCTGGATTATCAAAGTTCCGATTTAGCCCTGCCACGTTCCAGCTTACAATCTTTAACAGGGGTACAGCTATGGTAGATTGGCTGAGAGAGTGAGCAGATGCAGATGGAGTAGGCACAGCCACTAAGGGTAACCTTTCTAAGGGCTCATCTTGGGAAATAGTGTGGGTGGTTGTAGGGACCATAATTCCCTCAGGCTGGGTTCCTACAGATGGTGTGGCCTGGATGGGGGCCTTGGGTAAGATGTGGGAGGGTGTCAACTGGTCATCCCTACCTCTTGGGCTAAAAGCTCCCAGATCAGTCAGCTCAGCTAGATCTGCGCTGCTCTTAGCTATCGACCCCCCCTCGGAAATGGGGCTATGTGATGTTCTTACTAAGCCAGAGGGATGGACAGTGACTAAGGATTCAATGCCTACACAAAGGGAATCGGAACGCCCATGGGCTGGCAAAGATAGTACATTACCCGCTGTGTGGGAACCAGAGTGCCTGGAGAGTCAATCTACTTCCTCCAGGCCTCCGAATCTATTTGAGATTGGGAAACCATTCCAATGTGAAAGGGGATCCACTTGATGGTTATGGCGGTTTCTCCTTGGTTGGTGATGGACTAATGACCAGTTGTCCGTCTGATTAAACATGGAGCGTGGGGGATAGAAAAAGGACAATGGCCTCGGGATGACAGAGGACCCTTCACTGCAGGGCCACGAGCATATATGCTGAGCCGTGTGTGGATCATCAAAAGTTACAACTATACAATCCCCCGCATTCGTTTTCCTAGTTGGGCCCACCCAGGAAGTTCTGCGCACCATCAGAACTTTACTTCTGCGGCCATTGGGAATAGGTCTGTTGACATTAAGCCAATGCATTATTTTATTTTTCAAGGACCAATGATTCTCATATTGGCCGCTGCTAATCTGAGGAACTCCTGTCAACACAACTACAAAGTCGTTGGCTTCCGGGGGAAGGTCAATATAACCCCCTCTAAAGTTATTCTTTACCTGGAAATCCTGGGTAGGCGGTATAGTGGCCTCGCCAAGCTGGAGTTTTGAAGTTGTACCAGGTTTAGTGTTAGCAGGTAAATGGGTGGAAGCCCGTTTGGGGGCCTTAAGGATTGTGGTAGTTGGCATTTGGTCCACAGCCACAGTCCTCGGTTTGGGGACCGGGCGTGCAGTGGTAGGTATAGTGGGCAGACTTTGGTGTACTTGTGGTGTGGGAGCTGGAGGAATAGCATCAGCTACAGGAAGGCCCTGGTTCTCAAGACTTCTCAAACCGAGAGTGGCCAGAGCAATAATGCTCTTTTCCATCTCAAGTAGGTTATTTTCGATTCGTGAGAGTCTGAGATCTAGAGGGGAAAGAAGCTTTTTAAGGGTTTCCCATACCAGATCTATAAATTCCCTGTCGTTGTTGCCCAAACCATCTATCTGTAAACCTTCAGTTACTAAGGTGGTACCGGGTGATTGCTCGGTGGTTGTCCCCGCCCCACCTCCCTCCATTGGGGGCTGCTTCCCAAGAGGCCGGACACCTTTGGTGGTAGGTGTTGAGCCTTTCATCAGTGTCAAATGTTGTGACACCGCGACCTTCTTCCGTGAATAAGCGGAACGAGAGCGAGGCTTCCGGTTTGGTTGGGTAGCACTAGGGGCGTTAAAAACCACTGGAGGGGGAAGGATAGTAGTGACATTCTGAGTGCAAGAGGTGGCAGGTGCACTCGCTTCCACTGGGTTGGGTTGTAGAACGTGGTGTGGAGAAGGGACAAGTTGGAGCGGGGTCGGATGAACCTCAGCCTGTGAAATTATACAATGGGGAATGGGAGGGCGCTCTGGAGTAACCGCCGCAGCTATGGGGCCCAAGGAAGATTTTTTGGAGGTAGCAATAACTTCAGACAATCTTCTAGCCGCTGCCAACTCAAGAGATACCCGAGTTTGGAGCTTGAATATTTCCTGGTCAATGGCGAAATTAGTGCGGGTAATGAAGTCATCCATTGGACCACTAATTGGGTGACCACCTTTAGAGGCCTTACTCCTGGTTATTCTAGTGCACATATCTTAAGCGAGGGGCAGGGCCAGGCAACAAATAATATGTGGAATGGAGGGCAGAGATTGAACTTTGTGGTACTCTGTAATAGGGAACAGTGGGCAAAAGAGAATGGGCCAGTCCAGTCCGCTCAGTCCTCGAACGGCCTCAAACGGCCCGCTCTTTGCCGGGTCTTCGCCCCGGTCGCTCCCGCGCGCGCTCCCGCGCTGCGTTTGGTGTCCGTATTTGTAGATCCAAGGTCAATGGGCGGTGTTTGGTGAAGGTGGGGCGGGGCGGTCAGGGAGAGCGGGGCCAGGTGATACGGCCGCTTACACCGGGACTCTTGGGAGTGTGAGTCCCGGGTTCCACTCGCAGCCCTGCAGCCTCTCAGACCCCCACAGAAGCGCCAAGCAGAGGGAGAAATCCGAAGCGGGACCCGCGGAGCGGGTTCCGCGAGCCGTTGACAGAGAGCCTTGCAAACAGCAGCACAGTCCAGGTATGAGAGGAGTGTCCCACGCAGCACAGGGTCCTTCCCTCTTTTCTATTGGTGGAGGTGGGGCGGGGCGGTCAGGGAGAGCGGGGCCAGGTGATACGGCCGCTTACACCGGGACTCTTGGGAGTGTGAGTCCCGGGTTCCACTCGCAGCCCTGCAGCCTCTCAGACCCCCACAGAAGCGCCAAGCAGAGGGAGAAATCCAAAGCGGGACCCGCGGAGCGGGTTCCGCGAGCCGTTGACAGAGAGCCTTGCAAACAGCAGCACAGTCCAGGTATGAGAGGAGTGTCCCACGCAGCACAGGGTCCTTCCCTCTTTTCTATTGGTGGAGGTGGGGCGGGGCGGTCAGGGAGAGCGGGGCCAGGTGATACGGCCGCTTACACCGGGACTCTTGGGAGTGTGAGTCCCGGGTTCCACTCGCAGCCCTGCAGCCTCTCAGACCCCCACAGAAGCGCCAAGCAGAGGGAGAAATCCGAAGCGGGACCCGCGGAGCGGGTTCCGCAAGCCGTTGACAGAGAGCCTTGCAAACAGCAGCACAGTCCAGGTATGAGAGGAGTGTTTTTTTATGTTTGATGTGTGGGTTCTGTGTTTTGTAGAGATAAAGGGTGGAAAATTAATTAATTATAGTGTAATAATAATTCATTTGAAATTATGTATAATTATTTGATTATTATTTATGTTAATTGTATAAAAAAATGTATTTAATTTTACTATGCGGGTTGTGTTTTTTTAATGAGAATAGGGTAGGAAGTAAATAAATATAACCAATTAAACATTATTTATAATTATAAATAATTTTTTAATTGATAATTTAATTATGTAAATTGTGTGTATATAGGTTTGTTTGCGGGTGTTTTGTGGTTTTTTGTATGGTCAAAGTATAAGTAGGAAAAGATAATAATAAATAAATATTTTAAATTTTTAATATTTGTTTTAATGATATTATTATGTAAGTATGTAATACAAATATTGTTTAGGGTATATGTGTGAGTTGTATTTGTAGGGGAAAAGGGCAGTTATTTAATTTAATATAATTAATTTATTCTTAGTTTATTAGTAATATTCATTTTTTAATTAATTATGTAATTTCTGTAACAATATTTTTCAAATTTATATATCAGGTGTGGGTCGTTTCTTTAAACAGATAAAGGGTGAAAAGGTAATCAAGATATGTGGTGCGTAGCTTGTAGAGATATAGGGTAGAAAGTTATGTAAATAATAACAAAATTTGAAAGAGTAACATTTCTTTTTTTGTAATTTATTATTGTTTGTGTTAATTGTGTTATGATTTTTAATTGTAAATAATATTGTATTTATTGGTTGTTAATTATTTTGATAATACATTTTGGCATTTTGATAAAATAATATTTGTATTGATTTATAATATGACTGGAGAGGGAATAATACATTTTACCTCTCCGCAATCCAACACTTTCCCTACTGTTGCACTGACTGGAGTGGGAATAGTGCATTTTTCTCCTTCACAATCCAGCACTTTCCCTACTGTTGCACTCACTGGAGTGGGAATAGTACATTTTTCCACTTCACAATCCAATCATTTCCCTACTGTTACGCTGCCTGGAGTGGAAATAGTAAATGTTACCCCTCCACAATCCAACACTTTCCCTACCGTTGCACTGATTGGAGTGGGAATAGTACATTTTTCCCCTCTGTAATCCAACAGTTTCCGTACTGTTGCACTCATTGGAGTGTAATAGTAAATTTGACCCCTCTGACATCCACCACTTTACCTACTGTTGCATTGACTGTTGTGGGATTTGTAAATGTAACAACTCCTGAGTTTGAAACTCCGGGTGTGATTTAGATGTTGGGCGGACACCGCTTTGGTCTTGATCTCGGCACCAACTGACCTCTGGTCGGCGGACCTGACACTGCAATTACAATGCGAGCGCACATGGTGTGGTTGCATACTCCCATTTCTCTGTGGGAGCTTGTGCTGCTGCCATAAACCGGATGCAGCACAAGCTCCTATAGAAATATGGGAACCTGTGTAAATCCCTGCACTGTATGGCAGGTATATCATGACCAAGCACCCAACCAGAGGGCCAGGAGGGAAGAAGGCCCTGCTAGGGACCCCCAAAGGGTCTTTCCAACAGCAAAAACATGTTGGAAAGGCTGACATGGACTTGCTTTTGGACAGTGCCTTCATAATCCCAAAGGCGGGAACGTCTTCTTCACTGGATTATGCAGCCCTTCAGACTAGCCGATTGACTCCTTGAGCCTGTCAGAAGTCAGCTAGACTTCGATGACTGTGACCCTCAGATGATGCAAAAACGTATTGAGTCCCAGCTAGCTAGAATGCAGACCAATTTCTTTTTTAGCGTATTGTTGGGACAAGTCCTGTTGTTCGAAGGCAGTCAAGCAAGTCGTGTATCAGGAAGGGCAAAGGAAGGGGAAGGCTCCATCAAGTACTTCTAGGGCGTGTATAACTTTAATAAATGGCCCAGACTTCCTTAGTAGTGTCTCACTGGCTGACAGTCACTTTTCAGTATAATGAAGAAAGGGATGGTCCAGTTGATTTTGAATATCTACTGGGCAGACAAGGTGAGACATTCTGAGCATGTATAATCTAGAAATAGGTAGAGCTAGTGGAAGGGCTGTCCTGGCATCTAAGCCAAGGTCAATACTTTGCTTGAAGAATATCTGGAAACATGGCAGGATACTAATATACACACACCCTGACGCCTCCAAGTTGGGCTACAAAACTTTACACAGTGATGCCACTTTTCTGGTTGCCATATTACTAGGATAAAGACAAACACAGAGAACATTTAGCATCATTCATCCAGAACATGAACACCCAACCCTCACATATACATGTACTTTCACACATATATACATACATATGGGCCTATTCCAATGTCGGACAGACCTATGTCCATCCGGCATCGGGCACGAGTTGTAACAGCCCTGGTAGTATACCTTACAATGTAAGCATGCTTTCCGACTGGAAAGCATGCTTGCATTGTGAAATGCAGGGGTGCAGTTCATCCCTGCACCCTGTGGGTGGCACCCTGAGGGGCCTGCCAGCGGGTGCAGGGATCAATGGAGGGACACCATAGGTGCCCCTAGGCCACCATCCAGCGGCCTCACACCCATGGGGGCCCTGCTGGGGGCCCCCAGAGACAGCTTACGACTGCCTTTTCGTGCCGGACAGACCGTCGCGAAAAGGCAGT
>NW_028240841.1:0-56853 GCF_964263255.1 Lissotriton vulgaris | reverse complement strand
GAGGCAATGTGTAGAGACCTACCTGGATAACTTGCCCCAATATAGCAAAGTGTAGAGAACCGGGCCTTATGGGCCACCGGCGCAGGGCACGCCTTAATCCCCGAGTTCACCTGCCTTGTAAAAAACAGAGACACAAGACACTCGGTGAGCGTGGAAGCCTGGTTTATTAGCTGCAGCTAAGCACAGTTGTCCTAGAAGTTACACTCGAGGTGGATTCTAAGGAGACTGCCACTTCAATCTGTGGCGCACAGTCTTTTATAGGAACATATTTACAGCATCTCACTCCTTACACATACAAAACAGACCAATAGGAAAAGTTGAAAAACAAGCTATCAGGTGTCTCAAATACGCCCCTCTCTCAGACCCCATGTGCTATCCCTCCCAACAAATTAATCAGTGATGGCGTCCACAGTCCCCTCTTGCAGGTGGCAGGACGCAATTGTGTGCCTCAAAGGATGGTTGTGTAATAGGAGTATACAAGGTGAGAATAGCGAAGGTCAGTCGGATAAGATAGTATAAGGAAAGAATAGGAGAGGGCAAATAGTCGGCCGAGACAGGGATCAATTGAGCCAGACATGGATTACCGAACTCAGCCAGACCCTGACATCGGGTTTCCTAGACAAGGGCAATGAAGTTACTTTTTAACTGAAAGGACACGTAGCAGCTGAAAAAGCAAAAGCACATCGTTCGCCATGCTACCTGACTGAGTGCAACACAAAATGGCGTAGGACACAAAATGGCGGCTAGATACGGGACGAAATCCAAAATCGAAGAACCTCAGCCCCTCCTTTTGCCATTACTCAGGCAAAAAACACCAGGGACTCAAGTCAATCTGAGTCAATGTCAATGGCCATTGGTCATCGAGCTGTTGCTGTAGCATCATTCTAATATTCTCCGTTTTCTGTGACGCGGGCTTCGGGACACACATAGTGGCACAAAGACCACATATTGCAGGTCCGCACTGTACACAGAGACAACAAGAGAAAATGATGGCCAAGATCATTCCAAGGAAAGTTAGTATCTTCCATCCCTATGTGGACAGTAGTCCCCAAAACCATCCCTCACAGACCAATCTCCTGTGTCCTGGTGTATAGACTCAGAGATGATATGTAACTTGGAGATAGCTTGGTATACTGTAGGGGCATTATCAGGAATGTAAACACAGCAACTAGACCCGATCAATTTACAGATTCCTCCACGATCTGCAAGGATAGTGTCTAAAACTATCCGATTTTGCAACCTGAAGTTCGGCTGTCAGATTACTCAAGGCTCCAGAAGTTTCGTTTATGGTAGCCTCAACAACACAAACCAATTGTCTGATGTCTCTGCTATTGGCCATTGGGCCCCAGAAGGGAAACAACCCTTTAATAAAGTCACCTCCCTCCTGTCCTGCTGTATCTTTCTGATCAATAACCCCCCTGCCATGTTGTTTCCTGAAATGACCTGAAGGAGCAGTATACGTTGGGTGAAGAAGAAAAGCCACATAACAAGTTCCTGAGAAATAAAAAGGAAGCCATGTATAGGCTCTGTCGTGACAGATAAAATATGTGCCTTGTGATGGCACTAGCGGTGAGGGAATATGAGGTGTATAAACATAAGTATGAGAACAGACACTCTTCTCCTGTTGATTTTTAACATTCTGGCCATTAATTTTTAAACAGAAATTACGTCGATGAGGTACAGTCCAAATTGGCGGAGAGCTTCTTCGTTTAGCCTTCTCTGTGAGGCTAGTAACATATCGTGTTATATTCCATCCATCATATGCACCTTTCTCATCTATGGGAATCTTGTTAATCTGAGCAACTTTAGCCATAGTCACTATTCCCTTATCAAGGAACTGTGACTGAAGTCTGCTCTACCACCATCTGGACTACCAGGAGGATACCGTAGCTGATTCTGATAAATGTTAGAGAACATAGCCAAATAAGCCCAGGAAGAACCTTCATAGGAGAATGGAAAGACTAAACACGGCATACCTCCCTCTGTGTTATGAGGCATGAGCCCACAAACCCAACAATCAGTAGTATTCATCACCAGTTGATGTTGATGCAATAACTGAATAAACAAATTGCTGAAATATTCGGTTCGCCTAATCTGTTCATGTTCTGAAAGTGTATAAAACTGGTGTGGGGAGGCAGTAGTAGGAAAAGATAAAGAGGCAGATGTTGGAACAGGTGCTTGGTGCCTAATATAAACAACCCAACTTACACAGGCTAATGAAATACATAAACATATTAAAGTACATAAGGTTATTCCACATGGACTAACCATCAATTTCTTAAATCTACTTTTCATGTTTACAGTCTGATCATTAATTTCCACTTTAATATCCATTACTCCGAGGGGGGTAGGCCTCTATCCATCTGGAAATAGCACAGACCACCACCAGAACATACTTGAGGTTATTACATCGATCCATATGAATATAATCGATTTGTAATACCTCTAAAGGATATGTAGGGGGAGCAAAATTACCTGCTGGAGTTGGGGGTTCCCTTTCCTGGATAATGCATTAAACAAACAATGCAATGCTTCACCACGTTTTCTGCACATTTAGGAATTCCTTCATTCTGCCATACTGGTGCCAGAACCTAACATATGCCTTTTGCACTAATGTGGGCTGGACCATGCGCCATAGTAACTACAGGTAGTACATAGGCGTCTGGTAACAGCCATCGTTGATGTTCTGACAATTCCGTCCAACACCCAGTCGAGTCCAACATTCCCATACTTTCTCTCCACTTACTCAGTTATTTCTCAGTAGCCTCTTTTTGAATCATTCTCACACTTTCTATTGTGTACTCACACATTCCTCCTTCTCTGACCCATCTTGCAGGGCCCGCAACATACATACGACTTGTAACATCTCTCGCTGTCTCCTTTGCTACTTCGTCCGCAAAAGCATTCCCACGACCCACATCATCAGAAATCTTTTTATGAGCACTACACTTGATTATTTCTATTTGTGTAGGCAAAGCAAGTGATTCGAGAAGGTCAGTCACCAACTGACCATGCTGTTTTTTAGTCCCATGGGAAGTAAAGAATCCTCTTTCCTTCCAAAAGCGACCGAAACTATGAGCCACACCAAAAGCATATTGGCTATCAGTGTAGACGTTCACTCGCTTTACTTTTGCCAACACACATGCTCTCGTCAAAGCAATTAATTCAGCTGCTTGGGCTGAATTCTGTGCAATGCGCGCTGTCTCTACTACGTATGTAAAGTAGTAACAGCGTAAGCTGCAGTCGTCTTACCATTTGGAAGCTTAAAGCAAGATCCATCTACCCATAGGATCCCATCCGGATCCACAAGTGGTGTGTCTTTTAGATCCTTTCTGCCTTTCGTTTCCTCCTCTGTTCGGAGAAAACAATCATGCTGTTCTTGAATGCCTTTCTCATCTGGAATGGGCAACAACGTTGCTGGATTCAAAGTATTACACCGCTTGATGTGTATATGGCTAGCCAAGAGTGTCAGCTCATATCCAGAAAAACAAGCACTCGTGAGGTGTTGTGTTTTTGTCTTATTCAAAAGAGTATCTACTGCATGTGGTACCATAACAACAAGAGTGTTGTCCAATACCAATCCAGCAGATTGACGAATAGAAATCGTTGCCGCTGCTGTAGCTCTGAGACAACTAGGCAATACCTTGGCTACTGGATCCAACGTAGCCAAAAAATAGGCACATGGCCGTTGTTTGTCTCTAAATTGTTGCATTAAAACTGACAACGTACAACCTTCTCTTTCATGAACGTAGAGTGTGAAAGGCTTACTGTACTCTGGAGTACCTAACACAGGTGCAGAACACAAAGCAGTACGTAAATCAGAAAAACTCTTTTGGCATTCGTCAGTCCAAGGGAGAGGTTGTGGCGTATCTTTCAACGTAAGCGCCAGCAAAGGTTTAGCTAACAAAGAAAAATTCGGAATCAATTGTCTACAATATGAGGTAATGCCCAGAAAGGCACGTACCGCTCTCTGTGTGGTTGGCTCAAACATTTGTGCAATCGCTTGAATTAATTCTGGGGTCAAGCGTCTTCCCTCCTTCGACAAGAGATGACCTAAGCAGGTAACCTCTTGGCGACCATATGCAACTTAGAAGGGAACACTTTATGACGCAGGTCAGACAAATAACGCAGCAAAGAAACCGTCAAATCCTTACAAATATCCTCCAAATCAGCAGCATTCAGCAAATCGTCAACGTATTGAATCAAAGTGGCACCTGGAGGCAGAATGAAAGCATCAAGCTGAGATTTCAAAGCCTGACTGTAAATGGAGGGACTTCCACAATAACCTTGAGGAGCACGCTTGAACGGAAAACTGCGGCCTCCGAGAGAGAAGCCAAAAATATCTCTACTTTCCTCAGCAATAGGAATACTAAAGAAAGCATTCTTTAGATCGATAACAGAAAACCATTACCTCTCGTTTCTTCAACCACACCCTTCTGAACCAGATCATAGATAATAGCCATCAAAGCTTGTTCACCATCATTAGAAATCTTGTACTGTGGAATACATGGTAACTTAACATCAGGCTTAATAGTAACCACATAAGGAGGAATCTGCAACAAACTAACATTGTTCGGACCTGTAGCCCAAAGTGTAGCAGGAAGAGATTGCAACTCAGGCGGAAAGCTATCTTTCGAAAGATATATAGGAGAAACCAATTTCTCACCCAAGGTAAGATGCACACCAGAGGGAGAACAATACAACGTTGCATGAAGACGTTTCAACAGATCCAGACCCAAAAAATTCTCTCCGCAGCCAGTCGTTAAAATAAGTGGAGCTTCCAAATTGTAATGACCAATCGAAAGAGGCAAAGGACAAGAAACTGGGTTAGCAACTGGGGCGCCAGAAAATCCTACAGAAACGTCTGTTAAGCTAGACAAAGGTGCCCCAGGGAGTTTTGACTCAATCATAGAACTTCTCATTGCACCAGTATCCAAAAGAAATGGCTCTGCAACACCCAAGGCAACTACCTCAACATAAGGCCCATTCTGATCCCCTGGAACTGATACGACTCCCTTACTTTGTCCATGGCTTTCCTAACTAGAATGAAAATCCTGAACCTCACCTTCAACACAATAATCATCACTGTAATATTGTGCAGACAGAATATTCTGCTGATCAAAATAATTCAAAGAGTTCTGAGGGGGAAAGGAACGCTGTCCTTGAGGCAACGCACCTCGCCCTCTACCCCTAGGTGCCGATTGAAAACCACCACGGCCTCAAGGCCCTTGAAATCCACCGTTACGCTGCAATAAAACCGGACAGCTATTCTTAAAATGGCCTTCTTCTTCACAATAGGCACACTGATTAGGACCAAGCAAAGGTTGCGGAACAAAAGGCTCAGGTTTCTGTAGCAACCTCTGCGGCTGAGTAGGTTGCTGAAACTGACGCAGGCCAGAACAAGGAGAGATAAGCCTGCTGAAGAAGAACCTTCGTCTTTAAATCCTTAGTCTTCTTCTCAGCCTTATATTTTTCTTCTTTGTCACTATTCTCATAATACTGAGCAGTGGCTAATATTTGGGCAGACGAAGAAACAGCCCAAGAGCTTTCCGAATCTTTCAACTTTTGGAACAAGTCAGGAAGCAGATTTAATACAAATGTATCCACAAAAAATCGCTGTCCGCCTTCAGTACTTAAATCCTGACCACTATGATCGATAAATGTCTCCTCAAACCGAGTAAAGAAATCAGAGACACTCTCAACTTTCTTCTGCTTACACGCAGCTAACTTATCCCAGTTAACACGTAAGGCAGGCATCATCGTCTTCATTAAAATAATGATCCTACCAGGCAACTGTGTAATCAAATCATCTGGCTTAGCACCACCAACTTGTGCTGCATCTGCGGCAGATATATCAGCCCAACTACCACCTAAAGCTTGGTCATGATCCTCTCTACGAATCCGAGCACATAATGCTTGTGGAACTACATTCCCCATCAGCCTATCAATATCAGCCAAATTCATATTACATGCATCAACAGTCTGGGACAGCTCTTTATAGTAACCAGCAGGATTTTTACAAAGGTCCGGCAAAGGACTGCTTAAGTGCTAAAACTTCAGCTTGTTTCCAAGGGACATGTACCCATATACGCTGAAAATGAGCAGGGACACCTGGAACAGCGCCCGCTTGCGGAACTGCTTCCCTCCATACTGGAGGAACTTCTCTCATAGGCTAATTCTTCGTCCTCTGTTTAACTGCAGGATCAGGTTCAGGAATAGTCTGGGAAGAATATAAGGACCTAAAAGTAACAGGTGTCTTTATAGCACCCTCAACGTCAGGACCCACAATAACTCCATTATCAAACCTGTCCTGTATATCCAATAGACCCTGAGGAGTTAGATCCAACTCCATATCCTCCCATCCTTTAACAAGTGTGTCACACATGACATTAAAAACGTATCTCTGCGTAGGCGCATTCCACTGAAGAAAGGTACTCAATATATCAGGTACACTATACAGTGGACCATTCATCATCCATTTATGAGCGAGAGAGTCAAATACAACTCGTTCCTCAGAATCTGGAATTTGGCTACGGGATTGCCTTCGGGAGAAAGCAGGAGTCCTATTAAATGGCCCAAAGAAGGGGGAGAAAAGACCATAGACAGTATCAACTAACCGATTACGAATCGGAGAAGAAGTAGGGAGTAAAACTGGAGATGCAGTATTAAGCAAAGGAAGAGAAGAACTAGTCATTACAAGAGAAACAGAAGGCGAAGGAGACTGAGGTACAGAAGTTGGTGGCAAAGGAGGTGCAGGCGGCAATACGGTAAGAGGCAATTGTGTGGGAGCCGGAGCTCCTGGCTGAACAACAGGTTGCTGCACAGGTGGCAATAATACAGGTGCATTAGCACCTGGCGCATAAGGCGGAGGTAATTTCAACAAATGGGACATTAAAGGATCTTCATCAAGATCTTTGCGCTGTGGAGGTAACACGGGATAGCACCTATCAATTGCCATCCGATGCTGTCTATCTGAGTTCTCAATCGCACAATCAGTCTCATCGTCTTTAAATTACTGGGCAGCCTGTATAACCGTCATATCTTTCATTTTCTTATCTCTTTTTGCTTGTTTAATTTATCTCTGTTTGGCTTCCATACGCCAAAGGCGGAAAGAGTCAAACATTGACGGCCGGGCTTTTCTTTTCAACAGAATTGCTTCCAAATTATCTAATATGTCAGGCTCAAAGCTACCATTTTTTGGCCACCGCAAAACACCATCTTTCTTCGTGTATCGGATCCATGCCTCATTAAAGGCAATGGGACCAACACCATGTTTGGAATAGAGCTCATAAGTGGGAGTTCCAACCGGAGGAATCGGACATGAATCCTCAAGCCGGGAATCCCTAGCACAACAAAATCAACAAAATGTCATAAATCCGCTCAGACCAGGCATTTTAAGCACACTGATCCATTAACTAACTTCAAGGAGTGAAAGCAAAGGACACAGTACAAAGGTACTCACCCCTCGACTTCGACTATTGCAATAGACGAATAATAAAAATCAAAAACAAAACAAAGAAGTGGGTGCTACCCACGAATACTTAACTAAATGGTCTTCCCACGCCAACAGAGGTCCGTCTAATGTCTCGCAATACCAATCATCACCAGAAGGTGCAAGGCAGGGCGGTAGTCAGGGCAGCAGTCATCAGCAGCCGTCGGAAAGGAGTAGCCATGCTGCAAAAGACCTTTGGTTCACTTCGACCTACAGGGGTCGCTTGGCGTGGCTCGCGAATCCTTCAGAATTTTCTTACGGGGCTCCTCACGACCCTCAGGCTGAACCGCTACCACTGAAACCGCCCCATATTGGGCGCCAGTTGGAGAACCGGGCCTTATGGGCGGCGCAGGGCACACCTTAATCCCCGAGTTCACCTGCCTTGTAAAAAACAGAGACACAAGACACTCCGTTGAGTGTGGAAGCCAGGTTTATTAGCTGCAGCTAAGCACAGTTGTCCTAGAAGTTACACTCGAGGTGGATTCTAAGGAGACTGCCACTTCAATCCGTGGCG
Organism: Lissotriton vulgaris; assembly: GCF_964263255.1. Classification (NCBI taxonomy): domain Eukaryota; kingdom Metazoa; phylum Chordata; class Amphibia; order Caudata; family Salamandridae; genus Lissotriton; species Lissotriton vulgaris. The sequence continues at coordinate 48,847 of NW_028240841.1, read as the reverse complement.
CACATTCTTTTATAGGAACATATTTACAGCATCTCACTCCTTACACATACAAAACAGACCAATAGGAAAAGTTGAAAAACAAGCTATCAGGTGTCTCAAATATGCCCCTCTCTCAGACCCCGTGTGCTACCCCTCCTAACAAATTAATCAGTGATGGCGTCCACAGTAAGCATGGGCGAATTTAGCAAATTTGCGATCCGCGAATCTGCGGATTTGCGAATTCGCGATCCGCAAAATTTGCGAATTTGTGCGAATTTGCGGATTTTTGTTTTTTTGCGTGTTCGCGGGGTTTTTGCGTGTTCGCTGGGTTTTTTGAGTGTTCGCTGGGCTTTTTGCGTCTTCGCAAGCCGCTTGCATAGCAAAGTTACCCATGCAGTCGTTTATGGGAGAGGGAGAGAGAGATAGATAGATAGATAGATAGATAGATAGATAGATAGATAGATAGATAGATAGATAGATAGATAGATAGATAGATAGATAGATAGATAGATAGATAGATAAAAAGAGAGAGAAAGAGAGGGAAAGAGAGAAAGAAAGAGAGGCCGGATCTCTGAAGGGCCAAATTCCTGAGTTGCCCCTACAGAACATACAGCTTTTTATTTTTAGCAAAATGCATATGAAAATTGTGCTGTAAAGGTCTCTTTTAGTTTAACCCCTCCTGACAACTCAAAATGGGTGTATTTGCCATCCTCTCCCTTCTTCCTGTTTTTTATATCTGTAAGTGCTTCCTGATGAGCTTTAATTCCTTTGACTGGTGCCTCGTTGCCTACTTGTAACTATTCTCTGACCCTGCTTCAAAGGTCAGAGCAGGGTCAGAGAATAGTTGCAAGTAGGCAACGAGGCGCCAGGAAGCAATTAGCAGCAGGTGTCCAAGTTGAAGTTAATTTGTTTGTAACCCTTTTGTAAAAGGTTACACAGAAATTAGGTTCAACTTTTGCACCTGCTGCTGTAACCCTTGCTTGGCTGAAAATTCGTCCCCGCTGATTCGCGGATTTTACCGCGATTTCGCGAGATTCGCGGATTGCGAAATCGTGGAAAATCCGCAAATTCGCCCGCGAAACGGATTTTACGCCCACCCTTAGTCCACAGTCCCCTCTTGCAGGCCTCAAAGGATGATTGTGTAATCGGAGTATACAAGGAGAGAATAGCCAAGGCGAGTCGGATAAGATAGTATAAGGAAAGAATGGGGTAGGGCAAATAGTCGGCCGAGACAGGGATCAATTGAGTCAGACATGGATTAACGAACTCAGCCAGACCCTGACATCGGGTTTTGTAGACAAGGGCATTGAAGTTACTTTTTAACTGAAAGGACACGTAGCATCTGGAAAAGCAAAAGCACATTGTTTGCCGTGCTGCCTGAGTGAGGGCAACACAAAATGGCGGCAGGACACAAAATGGCGGCTAAATACGGGACGAAATCCAAAATCGAAGAACCTCAACTGTACATACCAAAAATAACCAAGGGTTTAAAATGCAATAGAGAACACTATAAATTCCTTTTGAAAACCAACACTGCAATATCTAAATGCCAAGAAGTAGGAAATATTCATTAAGTTCAATGATTTTCATCACTCACCAACATGGTGAAATGCTTCATCATCTGGGTCTCCTCTGGAAGTCAACCTAGTTACTCTAAGGGCTACAACTTCATCATAATGGTGGAGGAGCTTGAGGATGTTTTCATTAAAAAAAGAAGATAACTATCTAAATTACCAGATGTGAGCAGTGGGGTGTGTGGGAAGTGTATGCAGTGCAACAGTGGTGTGAGATTAAAATTGAATAACAACAGACCCAATATTTATTTTTGTCCACCGTGACCCAAACTAAAAACATTTTTCCTATACTTTCAGATACCTCAAGGTATACGAGTGTCTTTGAGAAAGGATTGTACACGCCACAATACAGGTGATCCGGTTGTATCGCTTCCAACCGTTTTGAGTGTACTTGTATCATTTACATTTTTTTCAAAATGTTTTCACTTATTGCAGTAGCAAAAAATTGGTTTGGTGGGTCCTGACGAAGGCACAGGACAGATCGTTTCTCTTTCTCTTTTAAAGTTATAGACCCTGCTGTCCACTCTGACATGTAGAACTAAAGCTGAGTTCCAGTTGTGAACTCTGTTAGTTACAGTGTTTACACAAGGTAAGCAGAGCGGCCTAGATGTACAATCCCTCTGATTAAATTCATTAGAATTAAAAGCGCTTATTTACAAGCCCCTTGCGCCACTTTTGAGTCACTTTCAACATGAGAAAAGTAACACAAAAGTGGCGCAAGAGTCTTGTAAATAAGCCGTAAAGAATATTGCCCTCCATAATTACTTGATCTCTCACCTAATTCTGTCTCATCTCTGAATCATTTTAAAGACCTGTTGATCTATAGTGTAAATCTGACTCAGTAGGCACTTCCCTACAGACACCGCTTGAACGCGGGCTAATAAGACAAGTGAAATGTATCAGGAACACTGCAGACATAAAAATAAGAAAATATCGCCAAGTGTTACCTTATCTGTGTACATTTGTATGTACTCTGCTATTACTAACTCTATATACTATCTTTCAGATCACTAAACTGGAGGGTGCACTATAAACCAGCACCTGCTTGGACACACAACGGAGGCAAAAACTGAGCTACAAGTATTTTCTCCAGTATTAACTGCTCCATCTATAACTTTCTCACTCTCACACTTTTAATGTCTTTTTTTCTCTATATCTCTTGCTCGCTTTCTCTCACATCGTTTCTCTTTCTCTTTTAAAGATATGGATGCTGCTGTCCACTCTAAGCCATAAAGAATATTGTCCTCCATAATTACTTGATCTCTGACCTAATTCTGTCTCATCTCTGAATCATTTTAAAGACCTGTTGATCTGTAGTGTAAATCTGATGCAGTAGGCACTTCCATACAGACACCGCTTGAACGCGGGCCTATTAGACAAGTGAAATGTATCAGGCACACTGCACACGTAAAAATAAGGAGATATCGCCAAGTGTTACCTTTACTTGTAATGTTTGACCTTATTTAGTCACATTGATCTAATTTTAAACATATATATTTTTTTTTTGCAGATTACCTACTGTACTTCTATTGGAGTCCATATCACATTTATATATATATATATATATTCACTGAAAAAAACATAGGTTTCAGCCACGTTATAGTTAGGAATTAGCATTTATAAAACCTTAGAAATTCACTGAAAAAAACATAGGTTTCACACATGTTATAGTTAGCTGGAAATTTCACTCATACAAAACCACTGAAATTCCCCCGTTATAGTTAGTTTAGCTAACTATAACTTGTGTCCCCGCAATACTCTTTCTTTCTCTCTTTCCCTCTCTTTCTCTCTCTTTCTATCTATCTATCTATCTATCTATCTATCTATCTATCTATCTATCTATCTATCTTTCTATCTATCTCTCTCTCCCTCTCCCATAAACGACTGCATGGGTAACTTCGCTATGTAAATGTAAATGTAAATGTACATGTATTTATATAGCGCAAATCGCCCACATCGCAGGCATCTATGCGCTTGCTTAGGGAACCCGTCCTGGTATTCCCCGGTGAGATACCCCGGCAGGGTATCCACAAGGTGAAAGCCAGGCATCCCGCCGCGAGGGGCCGTTGTGGAGATTAAGCAAGCTATTGCCCAGAGTCGCAGAGTGTGAACCCGTGAGTCGAGTAGGCACCGGAGCTAGAATTATCCAGTCCGTGGAATTATTGAGCCCAACCCCCGTCGGGGTGGGGAATTGAACCCTGGTCCAGGGCCGATCTCAGCTTCCGGGTCTGCCGCCTCTAACCCCTGAGCCACACTTCTCCACAAGCGGCAAGCGAAGACACAAAAAGCCCCGCGAACACGCAAAAAAACAGCGAACACGCAAAAAACCCCGCGAACACGCAAAAAAACTAAAATCCGCAAATTCGCACAAATTCGCGAATTTTGCGGATCGCGAATTCGCAAATCCGCAAATTCGCGGATCGCGAATTCGCAAAATTCGCCCATGCTTACTGATGACATCATCCAGTGAATGTTTGTCTTTCTGAAAAATAAATATATTTTATATCTGTATATCTAAAGGTCGATGGAAGAATAAATGGGTAAATAAGTGTGTAAATGGATTTTTTTTGTGTAAAATTGATTGTATAACTGACTTATTAGGTGTATCTTAGTGAATACATGTATTAACGAGTAATGTTTAAATATGTAAATATCTGTTTCAGTGTCTCACTTAGGGTATAAGTGGCTGCATGGGTTGGTGAGTAACTACATGAGTGAGTATATGGGTTATTAGTTGGTTTTTTGAGTATTTGTATGAGTGTCTGTATGGTTCGGTGGGGGATATTACTTAGCGCATAGATGCATGAATGACTGACTCACTCTTTGTATGTGTTTTGAAGACAGTACGTGTGCAGGACTGTATGGGTGGATGAGTGTGTATATGGGTGTGTTAGTGAGTGAATGACTGTCTCAATAGTATCTTTATGAGTACCTACATATGTTTTAAACTAGTATATGTGAGTATTGATGTACATAAGTGAGTATATGTGAGAGTGAGAGATTGGAAGAGTTCCTCTATAAATAAGTATTTGTTTCTATAAGTGATTGTTTAAGAGAGTAAGTATGTGTATGTTTCTGTAGATGTAAGTGTAGTGGTATGTGCAGAGCTGTATATGCAAGTAAATGGATGTTTATATGCATGTGTGAGTATGTGTGTGAGTAACTCGTTGGATGAGTGCCTGTGTATAACAGGATGTATAGGTGTATGAGTACATATGATGAGTGAGTACATGTATGAGTGACTATATGGAACTGTTGGTTAATGAGTGGATGTGTATGTAGATTTTGGAATTACTGAATAGGTTGTTGTAACTGGTATTGGTATCTCCATTGTTTTGAAAACTGTAGTTTCTATTTTTGAATGTGTGTATCAAAGGTTATATTACGGTGAGAGGAGGTCTGCCACTCTTTCACATAGATGATATCATCAGTGATGTAATCAGTGATGTCATTTGAGATGTCATCAGTGATGTCATGAGTGATGTCACTGACCATGTCATGAGTGATGTAATATATGATGTCATCAGCAGTGCATTGCGGGCGCGCGAGTTATACTTACTATAACGGGGGAATTTCAATGGTTGTGTATGAGTGAAATGTCCAGCTAACTATAACATGTGTGAAACCTATGGTTTTTTCAGTGAATTTCTAAGGTTTTTTAAATGCTAATTCCTAACTATAACCTGGCTGAAACCTATGTTTTTTTCAGTGAATTTCAAATGTTTGTAAATGATCATTTTTAATGTATTAATGTTATATTTTTTTCATACTGATTTACTACATTGTTTTAAACTATTTATTTTTAGATATTTGATTTTTTAAAATACATTACATATTTGTATTATAAATTGAAAAAAATGTTTTTAAAACTATTGAAATTGTAATATTTGTTTTTTTTATTTCATATATTTGTTTATTTTTATATATTTTGTATAGCAGGCAATGATATACTATGGAAGGAAATTCAAGTTACTGGTATGTACTGTTAAAACTACTTTTCAGGCTCAGTAGTGGGCTGAAAGATGCAGCACTGAGGTCTCTCCTGATAACAGGTGAGTAAATCGGAATTCGTAGTTCGGCTGATTTTAGAGGAATATTTTAAAGTTCCAAAACTCTACACTTAGAAGAATTTCCAAGTGAAACCAGTCAATGTTAACCTATGGAAGGAAATTAAAGTTACTGTGAGTATAGTTAGACTAACTTTTCAGGATCAGTACTGGGCTATTTGGCCCTCACGGACCATCAGTATTGAAAGAAAATTAATTCCCTACCTTAAAACACGACACAGGGGGCGCGTTTGTACAGTGTTGAAGGAAAGGGGCGTGGCCTGAGGTGACATGTTTGCAAACACGCCCTGTGCCGCATTTTAAGTTGGGGAATGCTGTTTTTCTTTTTTCTTTTTTTTAAGAAGGGGGGCTGTGTAGCCCCCCTTCTTTTTCTTTTTTTTGCCCTCAGGACCCCATCCCCCAGGGCTTGCCCTCTAATTTTTTTATTTTTTTTTAAATGAAATGGGGAGGGGGCTACTTGGCCTCTCTCCTAAGGCTTCTTTTAGCCCCGGGGACCCCATCCCCGGCGCTCTGCCTCATTTTTAATGTTTTGTTGTTGAGGGGAGCTGCCTTGCCTCCCCCCCGCGCCACTTCTGACCCCGGGGGCCCCATCCCCCGGGGCCGGCCTGCCTCCTTTTTTTACATTTGTTTTATTATTTGGGGAGAGGGGCCATGTGGCCCCCCTCCTGGGCCACTTCTAGCCCTGGGGACGCCATCCCCTGGGGCTGGCCCTCTTCGTTGGGGACCATGGAGGGTCCCCAATCCCCGCATGGTCCCTTCCGGCTCCCAGCATCCTGCGAGAGTCGGCATTGCTTTTCTACATGGGGAGCAGCTAACATGATTCTCCCCATGTAGAAAAGCAATAGTCTTTGGTTTTTAGAACAGAGAGCAGGTTTCGTGCTCTCTCTTCCAAAAACCTAAGCAGGTTGCTATGGTAGGGTGGGAGCAGCGAGGCCCATTATGAATAACTACATTGCCCCCGGGATTTGGCACCCCCGGGGCTAATTAACAATAAAGCAGGCTTTGTTTTTTTTTTTCATTGGATACCCGTATCCTATGCGCATCCCGCGATTTAAAAATAAATAACATTTAGGGGGTCTTGGGGTCATTTTGGGACCCCCTGAGCAGGCCTAGGGGGTTAGGATGTTTCTACCCTGCCCCCTTTGCATGTTTTGCGCACTTGTTTTTCAGTTTTCTTGTGTCTAGGTTCTGCCGAGACACAAGAGGCTGCCAACACTTCCTGGTTTGGAGTGCTGACAGACAGTTGACAGCCAATTACCATGCAGCTCGTGCTCGTAAGGGTACGCGTACCCAACACGCCCTTAGATATATCTTTGATTTTACTTTTCATTTACTCAGGAACTACTGCACAGATTTAAACCATTTAACAAAAAGCGTGATCTGTGAACCAAACTCTACCTTTTTGCCAAATTTGGTGTAATTCCGTTCAGCAGTTCGGGCTGTAGCCCGCCTAAAGGTCCCTATGGAAAATTGCATAGGGAAAACACGTTTTGGGAGCCCCCTTTTTTCTCGGCCCCCACTTAATGAATCACCCCAAAATTTTCAGGATAGGAGCAGGCCATCTTCTTGGAGAATTTCGCGAAGATTCCTTGACGGGCGGCAAAGTTATTCCAAATAGAATGTTGCGGATTTCCTATGGAAACTAGGTCCAAACTATAACTACCTACTGGCCACCGCCAGTAGGTAATATATATGTATATATATATATATATATTTTCTATATACAATTTTTTGGTATATGCATTTTAAGCTGTAAAAAAGTTTTTCTTACATTTTTAACTTTTATATCATGGGTTTTCAATATTGTCAATTGAAAATGTGGATTTAAACCAGTTAATGAATTTTATTTCCGACTGTTGTTATTTCAAAATGTTTGGAAAACAGACTACGCCATGCATTGCAAGTAGTTTGTCCTCGCTTTCTATTACCACGAGGTGTATGACGAAAAAAAGAAAAAAATGCACTTTTTCACTGTTTAGCAGTTAGTATTTAAAACGTAAGCATTTCCAACTCTGATTGTCTGTGAGCAAGGGCGGATGCTTTAAATAATTATTGGATCCGCGTGATTTCCTGGGTCGCTGTGGTCGGAGCCTGGGAGGTTGCACTTGTTCGATATATATATATATATATGTATATATATATATATACATATATATATATATTTCGTATTTACAAACCGCTCCTGCTAGCAACCCTTCGCCTTCCGTAGGGGTGGCTCGAACCGGCGGAGCAGCCGGGTTCAATATTCATAAAAAACGGCGTTCCTCACGAGCGCTCAGGCAAAGGACGTTGTAGTAATGGCATGTTCCTTTAATTGGAATGTTATATATGTAATTGGAATGTTTGGGTGCTGGGCAACAGTAACTGGTAGATCTTGTGTCATTCTTGATGTACCTTTACTGGAGCTGCTTGTTATTCTTCACCTTTAGAATAAACTTCCTATTTTATATAATCCTACTTATCTCATTCTTCTATTCCTGTGATTGGAGTCACTACAATTTTGGCGACATGGATTGTCTTTAAAAAAAAAAGGAAGAGAACCTGTTGGGGAAGTACAGAAGTACCTAAGAAAACGGAAGTGTGACTTTGTCCGTGTTTTTCATGGAAACTATGGAAGCCCGATTGTGATTTCGACACCTCACTGGAAAAAGGAGTGTGTTTACGATACTTGAGAGTGGAGAAGACTTTGAGAAAGGAGAAAAGAAAGGAAATTTCATTTTGGGATCGGAGAAAGCAGTGGATACGTCTTGGATTTGCTACATGAAGAGGAAGGGTTTGTGGACAGTTTTGGACTGAGGCTAATTCTGGCAACATTTGGAAGCGTTTTCGGGGTTTTTTGACTGTATTGTAAAGCGGCGGTACGAAGTGTTTACCTTTGAAGTTCAACCGCCAAACTGCTTTTCCCCGTGGACGCTTGCCTCGAGCCACAGAGCGCCGGCTCCATAGCTTCTGGAGTCTCCTAAGCCTTCGGATTCTCGTCGTATACAAAGCTAACGTCATCACCAGTGCGCAAGGCATTCTGGGTAGCGCGGTGACATCACCACATTAGCTTCACGCATGGCGGCCATCTTAATTTTGTTTTCATTTCGGTTACCATAGTAACCATTGCCGAGCATTTCAAAGCTCGTTTTTCCATCGTTTTCATTGGGATTGTCTACGGAGCAGAGCGCATGGCATCTCTCACTGGGTACATTTGGAAAATACAATTTTCGATTACAGAGAACAGTCTTAGTTAAGGTACTTTTATTACAGCAGTTGGATGTAGGGAACATTACTGGAAGAAAAAGAAGGATTCTTTTGTTTTTCGTGTAGTGGACTTTATTTACTGTTTCTTTGTGAAGTACTTTGCGCTGGTGCGCACAACCTTCAAGCAGGAAAGTGCTCACTGCTTGTGCGCACAGCATTCAAGTTACAATTTTCTCTGGTAGTGCTGATGTGCTGATATGCTGAAAATTAATGTCAAAAGAAATGTGTTTTTTATTAACTTGGCAACATTAACAGAGTAACAGGGGGGTACCAATTGCTCATTTTTGTGGTCGTATTTTCATTTTCATGGAAAGGGAGGAGGTATACATGCAGCAGAGGTTTCATGAGGTTTAGGAAATTCTTGAGGTGTTAGTTTATTTACTATTTCATCATTCACGTGGTGGTTGATTGAGTGTCTTAATTTCATGAGATGTTTTAATTTCAAGAGGTATTAGTTTATTTTCTGACTTTTCATTCACGAAGTGGTTATATTTGCCAGTTCATCATTCACGAGGTGGTTTTATTTACTAACTTATCTTTCACGTAGTGGTTAGTTGAGTGGTTGATTTTTAATCTTTTCTGGTGTGTAAGCTTTTGAGTATGTCTTTGACAGCCAGGGATTCAACTACAGGGGACGAAGGTTCTTCTGGTGTGCGTTTGACTTCAAATTTACAAATCAATTCCCCCCAGGATAACAATGTGGAGAAGGAATTAGTGGCCAAGGTAGTTGAGAAGAAAGCAGGGTATAAAGATAAGTTGGAGGGAGCAAATGGTGATTTTCGTGATAGGAAGGAGTGGGAGGGTAGTGAAAGGAAGAAATGTAGTGAGGATGGTGAAAGAAAGAAATTTAGTGATGTGGTGTGTTTTAGGTGTGGGAGTTATTCACATGCCGCTACTTTTGAGAGGTGCCCTGCTAAGCATGCAAAGTGTATAGAGTGCGGATTGGTGGGTCATTTCTCAAGGGTTTGCAACCGGAAAAATAAGAAGTTTTCTAAGAAAAAAGTTACTTATGTTCAGTATGAAGATGATTCATCTGTTTCTGAGTCTGATGATAGTGATGTTCAAGTTAATTGTGTTCAGAACATTGAGATTTGATTTTTAATGATCGAAAAGGGGGGATGGTTGGGGGTGAGTTCACACATGTTCTGTTATCACATGTTCTGTTCTGCTCACTTAGGAAGATGCGGAATTTACTAAATTAATTAGGAAGATGCGGAATTTACTAAATTAATTTTCAGTGTGTAAATTGTTGGGTTCAGAGTGTTATGAATTCTTTATAGTTTATTAATGATGTTTATGTTGTTATTTTTATGTTCTTTTTGTTTCTTTTGTTAAGAAGGAGGATGTGTAGTAATGGCATGTTCCTTTAATTGGAATGTTATATATGTAATTGGAATGTTTGGGTGCTGGGCAACAGTAACTGGTAGATCTTGTGTCATTCTTGATGTACCTTTACTGGAGCTGCTTGTTATTCTTCACCTTTAGAATAAACATCCTATATTATATAATCCTACTTATCTCATTCTTCTATTCCTTTGATTGGAGTCACAACAACAATCCACTTGTCAGTCCAAAATGTTGGTTTATTCCTTCATAAACCTACGTGACGCGTTTCGCACTCCACGGAGTGCTTGATCACACAAGTTGCACCAGTAACCATACATCTTTTATGTTTACATTTTTTTGCATTTTTTTGCATTACTGTGGACATGAACGACGGACTCAGGAACCAGAATGCTATTTAACGGTATTCTAACATGTCGCCATTTTGTAATGGTATATCATACGTAATTATACCATGGTAAACATTTGCAATTCAATTCAGTCAAATCATGAAACATAATTGCATGACCGTTCTTATAACCAGTAATGTTATAATGTCCATAGTGTATATATATAAACCATTCTGGTAAAATCATAAGTCATAAATGTAGGACCGTTCTCATAACAGTGATGATATGATGTCAATTATTACTTCAATTACATTCTGTGTATAATGTACATAGAATGTTCTCATAGCCCAGATACAGATATCCAATATGTAAGTACCACGAGGGTAACTAGGATTCCTGGGGGCCCGGGGAGGGAACCTCTCTATCATATGTCTGTCTACGCTCCGCCCCGGGAAGACGTCACCCCCGTCACAGGTGTCGTAATTGGCCCGTTCGCATTAGCGATTAGCTGAACCTACACGTTGTCCTCCTTAACTTGGCTATATATGATGAACGCCATTTTGAATGTTACGGCGGCCATCTTAGATCATGAGCGGCCTCGTGGCTGACGTGCCCTTTAGTCCGTTGTCCGTTCCACTGACCACGCTTGTCTGCCCAGCAACAGGCTATTTTTAGTACTGGTCAAGCCGCACATGCGCAGCTCCCACTGACCCGTAAACCTTCAGGAATGTGCACCAAACTGACCAGCGGAGTTGTGCCCCCTCCAATGAGCTGGCAGTATTCCAAAACATGACCATATATGTCTCGAAAATGTGTCTTAACTTGTGCCGCCTATCTTTTATTGCCCCAAAACTGTATATAATATGAGGTCGCACCGATGTTCGGGGTGATACCTCTTGCATTACCGAAGGGTGCTGTTTGAGTGTACCACCACCCCATGGGGTCTTAATAAACTTGTTCTTTGCATTTTACAGTTTCCGTGCCAACAGTTCTTGAGTGTGAGTGGGTTATCCCCGGAGCGTGTAGGCCTTGGGAACCCCGAAATACTTCACAGGTAGTCAAGGTAACCCGTGTCAGGTAAACAATTAGTACGACCCCAATGAGAGATAATCTATCCTGTTTTCGTGGAAGATTAAGGAATTAGTACAAAGTAGGGTCTCCGTGTAAAGCGAGGGTTGGCAGGAGCAGAGTCAGGAACCTTACTCGTCCTGTTAGTGAGGAACAACTAAGGTACATGCAAGTGGTACAGATCTGATGATAGATAGGGTTCATGACATATCGCGTATCCAGTCCTGGTTAATGGACTGAGGCTCCTAATCCTGACAATAGAACAGTGCAAGTATCAGGTCCTGGTTAGTGGACTAAGGCTCATAATTCATTAATGGAACAGGGCATGATTAGCATCTATGTACATATATACCGTCGTACATTTCATGGGTATAGAGATCAGGCGCAACTTTTACGTAAATGTTCAATAAAGTGCACAAAATATAAAGAAAAAATGGTTGATACTTTCGTTTCAGATGGATGAGAGAAGATCACAGTGAAAGGTTTAGGGTAATTGTGTCATTATATCATAGACACATCCCTCCCTTTTTGTATCTGTGGAGGAGAAAAAAGAGAGAAAAGAGAGAAGCCAGAGTCAGATCTTTGAAAGGTATATCTGGAATAAAATTACACTCTTACATTTCATATGAGTACAATAGCAGTTGCTGCAACAACACCATGTTCATTCTTGCAAGTGTACATTATACTCCTCATCCATGTTATGACCTTTAGGGTAACAAGTGCATAGACTTATTATGTATTTGGATTCTTTTTGTCTTAATTTCATAAGACGGTTACCTCCTCTTGGGCCAATGTTCACTTGCTCTAGTATGTAATAGGTAAGTTTTTTAGGATCAGAAAAATGATGACTCTCAAAATGGCGTGCTATGGGGTATTGTTGGTCTAAGTTACTAATAGCGCGAGTATGTTCCGATACTCTTTTTTTGGCCATATGGGTCGTACTGCCTATATATATCAATTTGCAAGGACATGTTAAGGCATAGATCACAAACAGAGTGGTGCATGTGAGGAATTGTTTGATCTGTTGCATTTTATTGGTGCTGGGATTCCAATATTCTTTTTTCATGTGGCTATTAGCACAAGCCTTGCAATGGCCACATGGGTAGAAGCCCTGTAAGTTAATGCCTCTGGGGACGGTCTTAGTGCTTATGTCATTATGTACTAGTAAGTTCCTCAGAGTGCGTCCTCTTTTATATGTTATACTGGGGCGTTTGGGCAGAGTGTCTCCAATAATGGGATCAGATGTCAGTAAATTCCAGTTTTTGACTAGACTTTTATGTATTTGTTTAGAGTTCCCGTTGTAAGTTAGGATAACTCTAGTCGTACCTGAATCATCCTCTTCTTTATTAGACTTAACATTTAATAGATCATCTCTTTCAGTTTCAGTCACCATTTTGCTCGCTTTTTTAATCACCCACATAGGATATCCTCTGTTGAGGAATCTTTGTGTCATCACTTTTTCTTCTGCTAAGTAATCTAGATTGTTACTGCAGTTTCTTTTAGCCCTTAGCAGTTCCCCATAGGGGATGCTCCACTTGAGGTTGTCAGGATGGCTACTTTCTGCATGTAGCAGGGAGTTACCTGCTGTGTTTTTTCTAAACAATACTGTTTCGATGGTATTTTCCCTGATCAGGACCTTGGTATCTAGATATTCCACCTCTTTTTCACTGATGTTACTCGTGAGTGTGATGTTACGGGTGTTGTCTTTCAATCTTTTAATGAATTCGGAGGCTTCTATTTTGTTTCCCTTTCAGATGACAAAAATGTCATCTATATAACGAAGCCACAATCTGACTTTCTCAAAGTCCTTTTTAAATTGAGTGTCATTAAGGATATCTGCCTCCCATGCTCCCATGAAGAGGTTCGCCAGGCTCGGCGCAAAAGAAGTACCCAACGCAGTACCATGGGCTTGCACAAAAATCTCACCGTTGAAGCTGAAGAAATTGTTTTCTAGGCAGTGTTTAATCATGTCGAGCAACATGATAGTATGTCCCAGAAATCTTATATCTCTCCTTTTCAGAAATCTGGCACATGCTTTCATCCCCTGGTTGTGTTCAATTATGGTGTAAAGAGCATTTACATCCATTGTTATTAACATGCATTCTTTGTCAATCTTTACTTTATTGATTTTGTCTAGGAAATCCTTCGTGTCTCTCACATACGTTGGAAGACCCATGACAAAATCTCTGAGGAAATGATCGATGTACCGTGAGATGTTCTCCAGTACACATCCTCTGGAAGAGATGATCGGTCTTCCAGGGGGATTCTGGACGCATTTATGCACTTTGGGAAGAAGGTATAAAATGGGTAAAATGGGATAATCCTTTTTAAGGTAGCAAAATTCTTCCCATTCAAGCCAACCCTTGTCTTTCCATTCACTTAGTTTTTCCCATATGACTTTAATGCTGTCATTGTATTCTGTACGATTAGATATCTTGTATGTTTTACCATCATACAATTGTCTTTCAGCCTCAGCAATGTACATTTCTCTAGGCATTATGATAATGTTCCCGCCTTTATCCGCGGGTCTGATAAGTATACTTTGGTCATTAGCTAGATCTTGTATTGATTTCTTCTGAGTTATAGTTATGTTGAATTATACTTTTTTCTTGGTTTTAGTCCAATTCCGACTGCTAAGTTCAAATAAGTCATTACCCATCTGATCTTGAAACGAATCTATGTTATTGTGATTCATTTTGGGGGTGAAGGTAGACTTGGGATTAAGATCAGTGCCCGCTGTATGGTCATGTTGTATTTCTAAGGCGTCTAGGATTCTCCTGGCCTCACTGCTAAGATTTAATTCATCAGCTTCATTTGTTAATTCATCAATGGCAACTAGGCTGTCAATATCTCCTATGACCATATTGTCATTCTCTGTGATAAGGTCATTCGTCCGCTGTCGTTTGTTTCTTTTGGGTTTCAATTTGTGCCATTTGTTCAATTTTAATTTTCTACAGAATTTGAAAATGTCTATCTTATCTTCAACATAGTTCATGGTGACAGTAGGGCAAATGATAAACCTAGGCAGAGTGTTCTCTTGTCCTTCCGAGTGGATGACGACCAGCCGCCTGAAACTGAACTCGGACAAGACGGAGGTCCTCATCCTGGGCTCCTCTCCCTCCGCCTGGGACGACTCCTGGTGGCCTCCCGCCCTGGGCACCGCACCCAAACCGACAGACCATGCACGCAACCTGGGCTTCATCCTGGACTCCTCCCTCTCCATGACCAGGCAAGTCAACAACGTCTCCTCGGCATGCTTCAACATCCTACGCATGCTACGGAAGATCTTCTGGTGGATCCCCACCGAGACCAGGAAGACCGTCACCCAGGCCCTCGTCACCAGCCGACTGGACTACGGCAACGCCCTCTACGCCGGGACCACCGCCAAGCTCCAGAAGAGACTCCAGCGGATCCAGAACGCCTCAGCCAGACTCATCCTCGACATCCCACGAACCAGCCACATCTCTGGACATCTGCGAGACCTTCACTGGCTCCCCGTCAACAAAAGAATCACCTTCCGCCTCCTCACCCACGCACACAAAGCCCTACACGACCAAGGCCCGAGCTACCTCAACAGCCGAGTCAACTTCTACGCTCCCAAACGCCACCTCCGATCAGCCAACCACGCCCTCGCCGCCGTCCCCCGCATCCGAAGAGCGACTACAGGAGGAAGGTCCTTCTCCCACCTGGCCGCCAAGACCTGGAACTCCCTCCCGACCGACCTGCGCCTGACCCAAGACCACCTCTCCTTCAGGAAGAAGCTGAAGACCTGGCTGTTCGAGCAGTAGCGGCTCCCCCCCCCCCAGCGCCTTGAGACACCACGGGTATGTAGCGCGCTTTATAAGTGTCACTGATTGACTTATATGTCTGTCTGATAGGTTAATTATAGTTTTGTTTACCTGTGTGTCATCCATAATTATTTTCTCTTCTGTTGTGCCCTTCTTGTTCCCACTGGCATTTGATTTTCTATTCTGTTTGTTCCTTTGTTTGCGTTTCTTCCTCCTCTTTGTCTGGTATTTCTTGGTCTTCCTCTTTTGTTCGGGGCTTGTGCTTGATTTTTCTCCTGGAGTCTTGTTGATGATCTTGTGGCTTCCCGGCTCTGTTTCATGAGCCGGTATTGTACTAAAAAATTATTCTGTTTAGGCACTGTTCCATCAGTTGATTTAATGCTCTCCGTTCTTATAGTTAAATCTGACATGTCGGTTAGAGAGTCAATGTTATCTTCCTCCTCAGTTGCAATTTCATCATTGACATTCGTGGTCTGATTAGTTTGCGTCTGGTTCTCATACAGATGGTCATATTTCTTACTGTGCGTGAGTATCCTACCAGATTCATAGTCGCCACAATCACGGTGTAATTTGTATTGTTTTCTCTTTTTTATATCATCTTCTAGAGTTTTTAAACATTTTTTCATTTCTCCTACATATATATATATATATATATATATATATATATATATATATATATATATATATATATATATATATATATATATATATATATATATATATATATCGAGAATCCACTCTCCTCGCCGCTCTTCCCACGGCGCTTTCGTAGTGAGAGAAAAACGAACGCTTAATATGTTTTGCAGCAGCAAATCTTTTTATTTAATCAATCCTTTCAAAGTGCATTGCAGTGCCCAAACCAAACGCGTTTCTGCGTTCTCTGACGCCTTGCTCGCTGGTGTAATATGTAAAGAAACCCTCCTACTTTTTAAAACAAACCCCAAAGTTACGTGATTGGCCATTGTTTTGTCATGAAAACAAACAACGTACTATAGATAAGCTTTACATCCGATAACACGAAGCTAATGATAAACAGATTCCCAAATGCTATAGGTATACATTTTGAAACATCTAAACATTTGGAAAGGGGCGACCATTCGGTCCCCCCGAACGTATGGTGGAGTACCACGATCCCCCCGGGAAGCCATCTTGGGCGGGAGGCGAGTCTCGGCTGGTATGCCCGAAGCAGCGTAGCCGGGGCGCGCCTTTTCCCACCCTGGAGTGGGTTGTCCTAGACACTGACGTGACCGGCCACGCCCTCGGAGGCAGGCGGGGGCGGGTTTACGCTCGCCCTGAAGACGGATAAAAGGAGCAACGAGCCAAGAAAGCATCCTCTTGTTCCTGTGCTCTGAAGCTGCACCTCCCGGCTGCACGTGAGCTCGAGATGGAACGAAGAGCAATTTTGAGCGTTGTAATCTTTCTTTTTGTCTTACAGAGATTCCGTCTGAGAATGCCCAAGAAAGTCGGAAAGCGGGTCAGCACTGATCAGATGCTCCGCATGCTCATGAAGGAAGTAGCCGATTTGAAGAAGCAGATGGCGGCTAAGGACGGGGAGGGAGGACCGAAACGGCCTTTGCCGGGAGCAGTCCCGGGTGGGAGAGGCAAGAGGTCCAGAAGAGGGGCACTCGGGGGGGAGACCCCGGTCCCCGAGAGCCCACGTGAGGAGCCAACCCCGGTGCCGAGAGAGGGGAATCCGATCCCCGTGGTGGTCACCCCCGTGAGCGGGGAAGATATGCCGCCCGAGTTAGCGGCACAATTGGCAGCGTGGTTGGGAAAGGATAACGAGGGCACCACGGCTGACGACGCCAGGGCAGTGATGAGGAAAATGCGGGAAGCTAGGGAGGCTGCGAAGGCATCGTCTCCTGTTACCCCGCCAGTTCCGTCGGGGGAAAATGCGTCTGGTTCAGGTAAGCGGCCATTGCCGATCGCGGGGGAAGGGTCTGTACCTTCATGGAGGGAAAAGGTGGCTCAGCATGTCCCAATGGAAATTAAGGAAAAGATTTGGGCGAATAAGTATGTGAACATTTTTTCCTTGCTTACCGATCATTATGAGATGGAGCATGTTAAGAGCCAAAAGGAGCTCATGCATCCGAGTGTTTGGCGCGCAAAAATGGCCGCCTTCAAGATTGACGAAAACATTGGTACTTGGGGCAGAGCGTGGGGCATTTTTACCTCCATTATGGGCGAGCGCAGGCCCGAGTTGCTGACCGAGTTGCCTATTTATCAATCACGTATCATGGAGTATTCCGGGGCATATGGGGGCAATCAGTGGTTTTGCTATGACAACCTGTTCAGGAAAGCTAAAGAACACGACCCAATGTTGACTTGGGATTGTTATGACTCCGTGTCTTGGCAAAAGATGGAGAGTACAGGAATGTTGAAAGTACCATTGTTAGGGAGTAACGGGGGTGAATCTTCCCGCCAATACTCGGGGACGCCCTTTCGGACGGGTACAGGTAACGAGTACCACTCGAAGCAGAATGGCAACACAGGTAAAAGGGGGATTTGTTGGAATTTCAACAGAGGGAAATGTACGAGGCCCCAGGGGGCATGCAAATTCAGACATGAGCGTGGGGGGTGTGGGCAGCCATCCCATCCTGAGTCCATGTGCAGAGCCAAAACGGGTGATAACGGTGGTAAGGGAGGCGCCAAACAGGTCTGATATAGTCCGAGGGGCGCCTTTACCTACCCCGATTGATACCATGGCAATGATTCCTTGGCTCAATGAATACCCGGATCATGCTTCCGCTGGGGTGTTGCGGAACGGGTTTTCATATGGTTTCCGCATCCCAGTGGGGGATTTTCGGGGCGTAGCAAACTGTAAGAATCAACTGTCGGTCTTGCAGCATACGGCGGTGGTACAGGTGAAGATTGGGAAAGAGGTGACTCGAGGTCGGGTCGCCGGCCCATTTGATTTGCCACCGGTTGCTAACTTTGTTTGTTCCCCTTTAGGGGTGGTCCCCAAGAAGGACCTGGGTGAGTTTCGGCTGATACATAACTTGTCAGCCCCACGTGGTCTTTCCGTGAATGATGCGATAGACCCGGAAGTATGTTCGGTGCAGTACGCATCTTTCGATGAGGCCGTCGCCATGTTGAATCGCCTGGGGCCCGGGGCGCTGATGGCAAAATCAGACATCGAGTCAGCGTTCCGGTTGCTCCCGGTACACCCAGACGATCAGCGTCTCCTTGGTTTCATGTTTCAGGGTCGCTATTACATGGATAGATGTATGCCAATGGGATGCTCTATATCTTGTGCCTATTTTGAAAAGTTCAGTTGTTTTTTGCAATGGGTCTTCACAAGGAAGACGGGTTTTCAACATGTTATGCATTATCTCGATGACTTTCTGTTCCTGGGGGCAGCCGGGGATCCAGAATGTGGACAGGCCTTAAATGAATTTTGTGTCTTAATGAACCATTTTGGTGTGCCATTGGCGCCAGGTAAGACTGTGGGCCCCTCGACTTGCCTCGAGTTTCTGGGGATCGAGCTCGACTCGGAGGAAGGTTGTTTTCGATTACCGAGAGAAAAAGTGTTAAAATTCAGGGCATCCCTCGAAATGTGTATTAATGAGACTAAGGTAAAACTGCATCAATTGCAACAAATGGTGGGCCAGTTGAATTTTGCCCTGAGAGTAATGCCGATGGCCCGCCCCTTTTCCCGCTCGATTGCTCAAGCCATGGTCGGCCTGAAGGAGGGTCATCACCGCACGAGGCTCTCGGCTGAGGTTCGCCAGGACATGCGCATTTGGTTGGCATTTCTGGCGGATTTCAATGGTCGAATTGTCTGGAACAAACCAGCGGTGTCCTCCGATGAGCTGGGGCTGTGGACCGATTCGGCAGGGAGTATTGGTTTTGGGGCCATATTTGGCACACAATGGTCGGCCCAAAGATGGCCGTCATGGTGGCACGAGGACGGGCTGACGAGTAACATTGCTTTTCTCGAACTTTTCCCTATTCTGGTGGCCCTGAAAACTTGGCCTGAGGGGTTTCGGGATCACTCTGTGGTGTTCTGGTCTGATAACATGACCGTGGTTGAGTGTATCAACAGTCAGGCAGCACGTTGCAAATGGATTCTGAGACTGCTCAAAGAAATTGTGTTATTGTGCATGCAGTTGAATGTGCTCTTTAGGGCAAGACATGTCCCAGGGGTGCTGAACCAAGCGGCTGATGCGCTTTCTCGTTTCCGTATGCAGGCCTTCTGGGGTTTTCTGCCCACAGCGGACCCGGTGGCGGCACCCTTTCCCGAAGCTCTCTGGTCTCTCGGTGCCCCGAACTACAAAACCTCGTGGGAGAGAGTTTAGCACCCAGGATGAGGAAGGCATATGAAGGGGCGTTCCGTTCCTATTGGGCCTTTTTGGGGGGTGCTAGGGGGGAGCTTTGGGGCCAGGAAGAGCTTGTAGTTAAATTTCTGCTGTCTTTACATCAGGCAGGCAAATCAGTAGCTACGGCCCAGAGGCATCGGGCCGCCATTTCCTTTATGGCAAGGGCTCATGGGATCCAGGACCCAACAGCGTCTTTCGTGGTGCAAAAAGCGCTACGTGGGTGGCAACGCCTTGAGGGTCGCAGAACAGATGAGAGGCACCCGATAGGTCTGGATAGGTTGGCCCTGTTATTATCCGTACTCCCTGCAACATGTTCATCCCAGTATGAAACAGTTTTATTCCGAGCCGCTTTTGCGCTAGCATTCCATGGGGCTATGCGGGTAAGCGAACTAGTGGCGAAGAACAAGCAGGATACGATGGGGGGACTGTGCCGAGAGCACATTCAGGTCAAAGGGGAGACGATATCTGTCTCGTTTGTCAGGTCCAAAACCGATCAGGGTGCGATTGGGGACTGCATAATCATACAGAGGATTCCCGGGTCTTCCATGTGCCCGGTTCTTTGCGTGGAGGAATATTTAGCACTGAGGGTGGCATCATGGGGGGGGGACCTTGTTGAGACACGCTTATACCACCCCACTGACGAGGTTTCAGTTCCAGCGGGTGCTTGCGATGTCGATTTCGGCCGCGGGCTTGAACCCCGGCGAGTTTGGGACCCATTCCTTTCGGATAGGGGCTGCCACAGAGGCTACAGCCAGGGGTCTGAGTGTAGAAGAAGTAAAACGTGTGGGGCGTTGGTCCTCGAACTGTTATAAAAGGTATGTGCGGTTGCACATGTTGTGAAGCTGTAATGATGTACTCACGCTTCTTGTTTTTGTTTGGTTTTCAGTTGCGCAAGCCTGCGAGGCGGGGCGGACTGTGCAGTCGACCCGACACCTGGGGACCAGCGGTCAGACATCACCGGCTGTGAAAAAGGAGGTGTGGGTCGTGGGCCACTCATACGTGAGGCGTGCCGCGGACGTATTCAAAGCAGGTGACATGATTCACGTGGCTGGGGAATACGGGTACAGTGTGTCCTTCTACGGAAAGGGCGGGCTCTGTATTGACCAGTTTCAATCCTTCTTCGAGGGTTTGCTAGGGCGGACAAGGTCACCGCCGTCTATAATCATAGTCCATCTTGGGGGCAACGATTTGGTGGCCACTGGTAGACGACTTCTTCTTGAGGCAATGCTTTCCACAGTAAGTTGGTTGGCAAGAAGAGTTCCAGGGTGCACAATTGCATGGTCCCATATGATCCCACGAAAAGTGTGGCGGGGGGCTCTTTCGGTTTCTGCTCTAAATCATTCAGTAAGGAAAGTAAATAACAAAGTGAGTAGATTGTTTCGTTCAAGTACACTGCATTCTGTTTCGCATGGTTGTATCAAAGGGGACAGTATGTATTTGGGGGATGGTGTTCATTTGTCCCGGGTGGGGAATGAGTTACTCATAGGAGACCTCATAGCTTGGTTAAAGAGTTTGAAACATGACCTTTAGGCAGGAGTTGTTGTGGGGGGTCCGGATAGCCGGTCAACTATCCGGCCTGTGGCGGTAAGGTCATGATCGGTGAGCAGTAATTGGAAGATCCCTATGGGGGGGGCGTCACCCATTACGGATGGGAGCGCTCGGGGGAGGTGGCCATTGGCCCCTCAACGGGGAGGCGGTCCCGTCTAAGGATAGGCCGCCGGAAGGAAAGGAAAGGTGGTCAAGGCCCCTTCCTGGATAGGAGGGGCTACGGGCCCTCCTGGGGAATTTCCTGGGGCCAGGACATCTGCGACGGCAGATGGGTAAGTTGTGTGGGGTTCGGGAGGGGGTTTACGCTACCTTTTAGACACCTCACACGAGTCCTCGGACGACCGTTAAATGGCGTCGAGTTCATTGGGGCCCCCGTCAAGTCAAAGGGAAATTGGTAGATGCACTTGAGGTACGCCTCTGTGCGGTTGGTCCCCTCACAAGTGAGGGTGGTATTTCTGGGTTAGGGATCTGACACCGGTTACGACCTTGCCGTTGGCCCTTAACGTTAGGATGTACAATTTCAAGTCAAATGTTTTTCTAGGATGTTAGTTCGGCTAGGAGAACCTTTGTATTAGAGATCTGTTAAGGTTAGCCAAACATCGTAATGTGGAAATGAAATTGTACATAATATGAAACTGTTATTTTAATGTTTTGATTTTGTTTCATATTTTAATAAATACGGCCGGGAGGGTCACTCCCTCCCGCCTTCCAAAAGTTCAGAACCGTTTCCGGTTTCCCATCCTTGGGGATTGTGTTGAGAGGGGGTGGCGGGTATCTCAGCCATATGGAAAGGGGCGACCATTCGGTCCCCCCGAACGTATGGTGGAGTACCACGATCCCCCCGGGAAGCCATCTTGGGCGGGAGGCGAGTCTCGGCTGGTATGCCCGAAGCGGCGTAGCCGGGGCGCGCCTTTTCCCGCCCTGGAGTGGGTTGTCCTAGACACTGACGCGACTGGCCACGCCCTCGGAGGCAGGCGGGGGCGGGTTTACGCCCGCCCTGAAGACGGATAAAAGGAGCAACGAGCCAAGAAAGCATCCTCTTGTTCCTGTGCTCTGAAGCTGCACCTCCCGGCTGCACGTGAGCTCGAGACGGAACGAAGAGCAATTTTGAACCCACCCACCAGCCCCTGAGGACAGCTAGTTGTTTTGAATAAAGTTTTGATGTAGTAACTCTATTTCTTGCAGGTTGTGATGATTGTCGTAATATTTTTTGAATATGCAATAAAGATGGTCTCTTTCAGTATAATTTGCAAATAAAGTGGTTTGCACTAATGTTGATCAGTAATCATGCTTGTAATAAGTCATATTTGTTTTGGTAATTTAGTAATGTAGGTAGATTTGTCGTATTTATTGTCGGGCGGTAAGGTCATGATCGGTGAGCAGTAATTGGAAGATCCCTATGGGGGGGGCGTCACCCATTACGGATGGGAGCGCTCGGGGGAGGTGGCCATTGGCCCCTCAACGGGGAGGCGGTCCCGTCTAAGGATAGGCCGCCGGAAGGAAAGGAAAGGTGGTCAAGGCCCCTTCCTGGATAGGAGGGGCTACGGGCCCTCCTGGGGAATTTCCTGGGGCCAGGACATCTGCGACGGCAGATGGGTAAGTTGTGTGGGGTTCGGGAGGGGGTTTACGCTACCTTTTAGACACCTCACACGAGTCCTCGGACGACCGTTAAATGGCGTCGAGTTCATTGGGGCCCCGTCAAGTCAAAGGGAAATTGGTAGATGCACTTGAGGTACGCCTCTGTGCGGTTGGTCCCCTCACAAGTGAGGGTGGTATTTCTGGGTTAGGGATCTGACACCGGTTACGACCTTGCCGTTGGCCCTTAACGTTAGGATGTACAATTTCAAGTCAAATGTTTTTCTAGGATGTTAGTTCGGCTAGGAGAACCTTTGTATTAGAGATCTGTTAAGGTTAGCCAAACATCGTAATGTGGAAATGAAATTGTACATAATATGAAACTGTTATTTTAATGTTTTGATTTTGTTTCATATTTTAATAAATACGGCCGGGAGGGTCACTCCCTCCCGCCTTCCAAAAGTTCAGAACCGTTTCCGGGGATTGTGTTGAGAGGGGGTGGCGGGTATCTCAGCCATATGTACTTCTGTAATAAAATCTGTCTAAATGTTATTACCGGAATTACATATAACAGTTGTACCGAGGGAAAACAAAATTACAATGATGATAATTTTCCCTGAAATTACAACACATTTATAAGCATTTGATTAATTGCACTTTATAATAATAATGCTAGTACGTCGTATTCATTATTCATATATTGATGGCAAACACCCAAGAAAGTGCAAAGTGCAAACAATTAAATAAAATCGTTTGTGTTTAAAATATCATAATCACAACTTCCAGCCGGAAGTGCGGAAACTTTTTCAATTTTTTTCATATTTTTCATACATGATATGGGAGGGGGAGTCAAGGGTATAGGAGGTAGACGATTAATATCCAATTTAAGTTAATAACTGTACAAATACATATTCATTCACCAATACCAATTCAATACAATCACAGATGATTTCATGTTTTCATATATAACACCAATTTAGTTTATGACCCAATATTAAAACACCACCTATCCTAACCAGAATAATTGCCATTAAAATTCTGGGGAAGGCCACAGCACCCTTAGGTTAGAACATATTAAGTTCTCTATCCTGTCTAAGGTTTTTAGAAAATATAAGGATTTCATTTATTAGCTACACAGTGTCCAAAACATTGAGAACACTGTATAAAAAATAAATACATTTTAAGACCCTTAGTAATTTAAATGAGAAAATCTTTTTATAAATATACTAAAATACAATATATACCAGTTTCTATTTCATATTAAATATATCATACAATAAGGGATTCTGTGTAGTGTCTGAATACCCATATTATAGGCCTATCCTAGGAAGTGGTGAAGGTCTTCACAAATATTTAAGCCCCGTGGACTGTTGGTATCCAGTTTAACAATGTAGCTGGTTTCCAACTGGCGGAGTTGTTTCTCTCTATCTCCTCCCCCTTTACTGGGGGGAATGTGGTCTATAACGTAATAGCTAAGAACATTGAGATTACCTTCATGTTCCATTTTAACTTGCCGAGCCACAGGATACGTAGGGTCGGAATTGACTGTGGCTCTTAGATGTTGTAAAATTCTTGCCTGCACTGGGAGTTTCGTGCTTCCGACGTACCTTAAACCACATACACAGGTTAAAATGTACACAGCGTACTCAGTTTTACAATTAAATTGACCTTTGATTTTTATAGGTCGATCTGAGAAAGCGCTTGTGTATGCAGCAGTATTGGAGCCGAATTTACAGGCTCGGCAGGAAGAGCACTTAAAAAAGCCATTACGAGAAGAAAGCCAGTTGTCTCTATTGAACATCTCTGGACTGGTTTTAACCAGATCTGATATCATTGAATGGGCTTTGCGAAATGTAAAATTGGGTTTGGTTGTGTAAATATCCTTTAGATTTCCATCTGTCATTATGATTGGCCATTCATTATTAACAATTTTTCTAATGACTTTAGATTGCCTGCTAAAAGTTGAAATAAATCTACATGTGTTATCAGTTTTTACTTTCTCTTCACATGTATTCATTGGGTTTGGTATTTCTTCATTTGTGCTGTCATTTTTCGGTAGCAACAAAGTTTCTCTTTCCACTAAGGCAACCCTGCGTAGAGTAGCCAATAGATTCTTTTCCTTGTAGCCCCTCTCCAACAATTTAAGTTTGGTTTTAGTGAGAGCTTCCTCACATGCAAGGGTCGTACTGCATGCTCTTTTCACTCTTAGGAATTCGCCATAGGGTAAGCTGGCTATGGTGTGGCTGGGGTGAAAGCTACTCGCATGAAGCAGGGTATTTCCTGCAGTTGGTTTTTGGAATAGACTTGTTTCAATTCGCCCTGCTCTGATGTTAATCTGAATATCTAGGAAACTTATGGTGGTAGGATTAATGTGGTGAGTAAATCCAAATTATAGGAATTGTTGTTAATTACATTAATGAACTCAATTGCCTCCATTTCTGTCCCTCTCCAGATAATGAATATATCGTCTATGAATCTCCATAGACGTACTATATGCAAATCATACAAGGCTTTGTGTTCCCCCCTGAGGACATGCTCCTCCCACCAGCCCACATGTAAACATGCGTAGCTGGGGGAGAAGCATGCCCCCATAGCCACTCCTTGTTTTTGCCTGTAGATAGATCCATCAAATAGAAACCTGTTGTTATGAAGACACCAATGTATCATATTGATCAGCATTTTGTTATGGCCATAATGTTCTATGTTGCGTAGTTTCAAATAATACTCTACTGCTAACAGGCCATCTGTATGTTTGATACATGTGTAAAGTGATTTATTGTCTAAAGTAATTAAAAGATAATCACTTTCCCATTTTACTTCATTTAGCTTGGCTAAAAAGTCTCTAGAATCTAGTATAAAGGAGGGCAGTGTCCTGACAAAATCCTGTAAATAAAAGTCCACATACTTGGATGTATTTTCAAAGGTACTGTTCTGGGCTGAGATAATAGGTCTTCCTTGTAATGGATCAGTACCCTTGTGAACTTTGGGAATTAAATAGAATGTGGGCAACTTCGGGTGATTGTTTAATAGGTACTTATTCTCCTCCTTTGTAATCAAACCTTCCCGTGTCCATTTGTTTAAGTCTTTTTTATATAGTTCATTTGCCTTATGGACTGCTGCTCCATTAGAGATTTCAGAGCATTCTATATCATTTAAATGTCTGAAGCCCTCTTCTCTGTACATTTTCTTGTCCCACAGGACAATATTGCCCCCTTTGTCCGCCCGGTTTATCACTACCGAGTCATTGTTCTTCAGTTTGGCCATCAATTGAAAGTATTGTTTTTCTTTATTCCCAGTGATAGATTTATTTGTGCACGTCTTTTTGTAGAGAGATTTTAATTCATCAACTATCCTGTCATGGAAAACATCTACTGCGTCCCTGGGCATTATTGGGACGAATGTTGATGGTGCTTTGAAAGGACTATTACCTCCCTTTCCTCCAAAGATATTTTCTTCTTGTAGGAGATCTTGTGTATTGGGGGTCATCTCATTTGTTTCTTCCGTTCTTAGATTATGTAATGTCCTTAATAGGGGAATTTCCCTTACCGAAAGGTCCACCTTTTCTTGGTTTGAATGTGGAGTTTTACCTTGTTCTGTTATGGCAGGTTTCTTGATGGCAAAATACTTGGTTAATTTTAACTTCCTGATGAATTTATATACATCTACTCTTGTCTTAACAAAATCGAAGTTACTTTCAGGACAATAGCTCAAGCCCAGGGCCAATAGTTGCTTTTCCGCCTCATTGAGCTCAATTTTAGTGAGATTCACGATTGTTTGGTCAGTATTAATGGTCCTATTTACTTGTTCCAATTGAGTCTTTTCTGCTGCCATTTTCCGCGCCCTCTTGTTGCTCTGTCTGTGTTTGCGGCGGTGCCTGTTTCTTTCGGTGTTTGAACATTTAGTTTCTGTTGGTAACGCGGCCTGAGGGACTGGATTCTTTGTTCTCGAATGTATTCCAATTCCTCCGCGTATGATAAAGGGCCCAATGATTCAGAAGTATGTCCTGTACTTCCCCTATCAGAGTCCTCATCGCTAGAAATTAAACTCCCTTCAGAACTGAAGCTTACTGGTAGCACTGTTGAGGTTGACGCCTGGTTTCCATTCACATTGCTTGCTGTTGCTGCAGGGGTTAATTTATTTAATTTTTGTTTTTTCACCTGATCATATTTTCTCGCAAATGTGAAAACTTGACCTCTATCGTAATAATTTTTGTCCCGACTGAATTTCCACACTTTTCTTCTCTTAATAGTATCTTCTAATTTCATTTTTCTTCCGTGCATTTCTTTAATCAGTTTCTCTATGGTTTCTTTATTTTTCGCATCTGTGTATATATATATAGTTTTTTAAAGAAATGTATTATTATGAACTGACTGTGCGATTACATGTTTTAATCTTTTTACTTTCTGTACTACTTTTATGTGTTTTTATGCCAAAATAAAGTATAATTAGTACACCTGATAAATTAGTGTACTAAACAAATGAAGCATGAACCCCCAAAAAAGTATTAACAAGTTTTTTTTTACATTTAGAAGGAGCCAAAAAATACAGAAACCAAAATAATAAGCATAAATAACTAAAAAAATGTCTCTTTCTCAACAGTACATTTAAAAAAAAGATGAAGAAAAAGAAAAGCTCTCCAATGAATGCCAAAAGTGTAAGCAAATAATCTAAATTACATTGTAAAAATATTGCAAGTTGTTCATAACATTTAATATGCATAGAAATTACATATATTTTAATAATTCTTTAATTCACAGACAGAATGTGGGAACTGCAACAAATATCAAATCACAATAGAGGGAAGATTATTGACTTAGAGGCGACACACTTATAATAATAAGAAAGGACACATTTGAATTACACTAACAAGTACACAAATGTTTGCAAGGTTAGCCCATTACCAAAGAAGATATTGTTGAAAGTGTAAGAGTATCAAATAGCACACCAAATGTGACTGAAATTCAAGTTAGGAATGTCCCTCAGAACTCAAGCAAAGCAAGCACATGACCCAACAGAGACAATACTAAAATTATATAATTCCCCAAGTTCCTTAAGAAGTGATTGGACCACTCTGTTCTATAGAAAATCTAAAAAGACTAATAAATTCAACAAGGAAAACACTGAGAGCATTCCAACATATGACTAAATACAAATTTCAGAATATTTTAAAATAACACCTATTAACTAAGATGTCCTACTACATGACAATGACAAGAAAAGAATCAAGATGTAAGCAGCTAATAGACATTTACTAATTCCAAGACATTGTAACACACAGAAGATGGATGGCATTTAAATCATGCACACCATTTACGCAAATCAATCAATTAATCAAGTGGAATTTATGGAGCGCATGGCTACCCCACAGGGATTCCCAGGACTAGTAAAGCAATGGCTAGAAAACCAAAAAGAGCTCAGAATAACCAGGTCTTAAGTAGTTTCCAGAACACAACATATGAGTTGAATGAATGCAGTTCTGTTGGCAGATTGTTCCATAGCTTACAAAGAATACATAAAAAATAAAACAATCATTTGGAATCAAAAGAAATCTACTGAGTTGGTCTGGATCTGTTTGTGGGTGGATCTGTTCCCACATGAAAAACATTTTGGGCTTGTGGGACCATTTCCTTTTGTGCTGTATACTTATCCACCAGGTCCCAAGCCTATTCTGATAAGAGGAGGTGGGTCCCTTTTGTGGCTTTTGCTCTCCAGCTGTCCCACTTGGACTGTAATCTGAATGAGTTTCTGCAGTTTTGATGGAAAGAATTATAGAAACATTTGGCTATTAAAGCTTTTTGGCACCCTCTGGGAAATTGTGGAATTTGCATTTTGTTGAGAAAGCCCTCTCACTTGTGATACATGTGATGGATGGGACGAGGACAACAGGACCAGAAGTAATGAAGATTACTAGTTAAGTGATAGGACGTTACTCACTGGAAGCAATCTGTGAAATTGAATGCGAAATACAGACCCTCCCCTTCTTTAGAAAAGCCCCAAGGGTAGTCCTTGGCTTGGAGAGTCTATGATCATTTAGCGATCACTGCTTCTGATGCTCATGTATACTTTAATATATACTGTGGAACAGCCTTAAAATGATGATGGTACTTTTATTAAATACCTGAGTGGTGCGCAATCCTTTCATGCATAGGTGCTGATCGTAATGTTATCCTGACTATGCCCGTGTACAAGGCTTGCAACTAACTTAGGAAAAGTATCAAGAGTGAGAAATGGTGGTCACAGAAGCTAGGACTGATTAATGTAGTAGATGGGTATTCAATCTGAAAGAGTGCAACTATGGGTCCTAGGACAATTACAGTTTACTTATTGTCATCCTGTTACTGATCTAACAAGATGAGACCCCACATATAAAGATAAATACATATTTCCATGCCATGTCTATATTTACCCAAAATGTAAAGCATCAGTAACAAGCTACTTTATACAGTAACTTTTTCACATCATCCATAGAAAAATGCAAGTAAACAATAGAAACTAACTTGAAAATGGCAACGTAAAACGTTTGCATGAAAGTGAAAAGAAATATATCAAAATAGCAGTAATCCTACAATAAACACCAATTCTAAAAGCTTTTTTTCAATTCTATCAGATATGGAGCTAGCTCTAAAGCTAAATCAACATAACTTAGTGTAAAATAAAATTAATTGCAACATTAGTTGTTCTAATTGAATTAACATTATATATTTGAACGCAAAATTTGTGTTCATAATTCTTTGAACCTGACCATATGACCAACACATATCATATCAATGAATACCTTCAGTTCATAATTAGACTGACCAACTTCAGAATTCATGCCACACCTTGCATTACTAAAAGGGAGGCCAGATATGCAAAATCATAAGAACGGAACCTGGAACAAAGATTAGGAATTCAGATATCTCATAAGTATGTTTGGGCTGTGCTCTTAATCTGAGGGATTACTTGTGCAAAGCATAGTTCCAGGCCTTTTCACTAGATTTAAATTAGCAGTGCTCTTTATTGTCTAGACAACCCTCCAACAACAAAGGGTGACGTATAACTAAAATATCTGTAATGCTCCTTGTAGCCAGATGAACTGTTATCGATTCATTCTACGGATGTATACACTTACGACTTCTGGAATATTGCTTTCTATAAAGATATACCTGTTATATAGCAATCATGATTGACAGTTTTCTTGAAAGCTTTAATTATATAAAGTAAAAAACTCTAAATACTTACCAACTTGAGCTAGTTTTCACAAGAAATAGGGTGTGTTTAAGAATGCTGGAATGGAGGCGTCAGAGCAATCAGAAGTTACTGTGCCCCATTTGTATTATTGTGGGACATATGCCTCCATTGTCCTGGGATCATGATACTGTGGATCCTCAGACTTTCTGCAAAGTACCCCTTTTATCACGTGGCTCTGAAGAAAAAAAGATAAAGTAATCCTATTCTGACTGAGAGAGATGCTCTAGGCAGTAAACACCATTAATGCTTAAATAAATCATTGCCCAGCCGGTGCTTAGTAAACAAAATAGCACTCAATGTACACACAATCAAATACTACTGTTCGTAGATTAAAGTGCTACATACAAAATTTAAAATATGTAAGGAATTACATTTGTTGAAACAATATGCAACCATTCCTAATGGATCTTGTTACACCTATGAGCTTTAGGGTGATCTTCCCTCAAATGTTTTGTCTTTACCCCTCCTATTTTTATTAATTTGTCTTTGTTTGTCATATGACTCAGCGCACTTTACCACTACTACCCTGCACTATAGTGCTAGTGCTCACTCCCTGAAACAAGGTACAAATGGCTAACACCTAATTGGCATATTTAGTTTGCCTCTAAGTCTCTAACAAAGTGGTATATCATAAACCCAGGGGATGGAACTCAAATGCCACTAGTGGGCCTGCTTTATATTTAACAACAGTGGACCTATGTGTAGATAAGTGGCAAGAAAAATAAATATAGACACAATGGAACTATATTGGTTGGTGTGATTTATCCAGCCGGACAGTGATCATAGAAATTTTTACTATTAGGAAAGTTAAACACAAGGGATATCTTACATTCACAAAGAGTGAGACACAAGCCTGTGCCCTCACGCTTACAAATCGGCAAAATAGAAAGATAAGAAAAGGCAAGAAACAGGAGAATGATTTTAGGCAAAAAGTGAGAGATTTCTGAAAATAATGAAATAACAGAAATTCAATTACACCATTGATTGCATGTCTCATTAGGTATACATTGCACATATGGTGTAACACTAGGTCGACGGCGTTTCGATTCCATAACAAAGATAAAAGGAATCATCATCAGGACAACAATTTGTGCCTAAAAATTACATTACACAATAGCCTAAAAAAAGGAAGGAAAATGGAAAACATCAGAAAAATGTTTTTAGAACAAGGCGTATCGGTGACAATAAGTGAGTGTGGGTGAGTGAAAATCCTTAAGGGAACAAGTCAAGTCAAGTCAAGTCAGAAATTTATATAGCGCGCTACATACCCAGAGGGTCTCAAGGCGCTTGAGGAGGGGAAGGGAGTTACTTGTTGAATATCCAGGTTTTAAGTTGCTTTCTGAATGCTAGGTGGTTCTGTGTGAGACGTAGGTGGGTGGGGCGAGAGTTCCAGGTTTTAGCTGCAAGGTAGGAGAAGGATCTGCCTCCCATGGTGGATTTATTGATGCGAGGAATGGTAGCAAGGGCTTGGTTGGAAGATCGAAGCTGGCGAGGGGGGGTGTAGAAGGAAAGTCGTGTGTTGAGGCATTCGGGTCCAAGTTCGTAGAGTGCTTTGTGTGCGTGGGTTAGGAGTCGGAAAGTAATCCTCTTATTGACGGGGAGCCAGTGGAGGTTTTTCAGGTGGCTAGAGATATGGTCTTTGCGTGGGATGTCTAGTATGAGTCTGGCTGATGCGTTCTGGATGCGTTGGAGCTTTTTCTGGAGTTTTGCGGTGATACCGGCGTATAGGGTGTTTCCGTAGTCCAGGCGACTTGTAACCAGTGCATGGGGGACTGTCTTTCTGGTTTCGGTGGGGATCCAGCGAAATGTTTTTTTGAGCATGCGGAGGATGTTGAAGCATGAAGATGAGACTGCGTTGACTTGTCTGTTCATCGAGAGAGAGGAGTCCAGGATGACGCCCAGGTTTCGTGCGTGGTCCGTCGGGATGGGTGCTTTTCCAAGGGCCTCTGGCCACCAAGAGTCGTCCCAAGCGGAGGGGGAGGTGCCTAAGATAAGGACTTCTGTTTTGTCTGAGTTCAGTTTCAGACGGCTGTGCTTCATCCACTCTGCTACTTCTTTCATGCCTTCATGTAGGTTGGTTTTGGCGGTGTTGGGGTCTTTGGTGAGTGATAGGATCAGTTGGGTGTCGTCTGCATAGGAAATGATGTTGAGGTTGTGTTGGCGAGCAATTGTTGCGAGGGGGCTCATGTATACGTTGAAGAGGGTGGGGCTGAGTGAGGAACCTTGGGGTACGCCGCAGATGACTTCAGTGGCCTCGGACTTGAATGGTGGGAGGCGGACTCTCTGGGTTCTTCCGGTGAGGAATGAGGTGATCCATTCCAGTGCTTTTCCTTGGATCCCGATGTTATTGAGGCGCTGTAGGAGAGTGCTATGGCAGACTGTGTCGAAGGCTGCGGAGAGGTCGAGGAGGATGAGGGCGACTGTGTCTCCGTTGTCTAGTACAGTTCGAATGTCGTCTGTTGCTGCGATGAGAGCGGTCTCCGTGCTGTGTTTGGCTCGGAAGCCGAATTGTGAGGAGTCGAGGGATTTGTTGGTTTCGAGGAATGCGGCTAGCTGGTTGTTGACCGCTTTTTCGATGACTTTGGCCGGGAATGGAAGGAGTGAGATAGGGCGGTAGTTTTTGAGTTCGGTGGGGTCAGCTGTGGGTTTCTTCAGGAGGGCGCTGAGTTCGGCATGTTTCCAGCTTTCCGGGAAGGTTGCGGAGTTGAGGGAGCAGTTGATGACGTCTCGGAGGTGTGGTGCTATGATGGAGTCTGCTTTGTTGAAAATGTGGTGAGGACATGGGTCTGTGTAATTGCAGCATGCGTGATCTCAGAGGTGACATTCCAGTGGAGTGGTTTTTGGGTGATTTCAATTTAGGAGCCAGTCATCATTTCATGGATATTAGCCTAGAGGGAAGGTATTGTTTATGGGTGGTGGTGAAGCGTCCGAAGAACGGTGGTAGTGGTGAGTGTCCACTAAAGTGCGGTCGTAGGTGAGCGTTGCGGGGGTCCGTTAACCTCAAGTGGCGTGGGTGTGTGCACTTAAAAAAGAAAAAGAAAAAGAACAAGCCGCGGAAACCAGAATAGAGGAGATACCTGTAATTCCGAGATGGAGTACGGCTTAGCCTGCAGGGCTGGGGATGCACCTGAGGGGTACTGGTGTAAAGGAAGTACTGCAGGGGGGGGGGAAAGGGGGGAGGGGGGTCGGTTGGTACCGTAAAGATAGGGTTATGCTGAATTAAGGAGTCAGGGTAATAAACTCACCGCGCTAGTGCCTTGGTGGGGCACAATTAGTGAAAATAGGGCATTTGCTTGGCAACCGAGTGAGTAATATCCCCGGGAGGCTCCGTGGTAGAGGTGTCCGCCGGGCACGTAGGATCTTTCGATTGTGAAAGTCGTTTTGCATGTTGGGAGCCTTACTGAAATGGAAGGGATAGAGGTTGTAATCTCTCGTGGGGGCTAGTTAGTGAAACAATACAGCAGCTGTGAGTTATGCTTACCGAGCGAGGTGAAGAGAATAACCTCAATTCAGAAATGGGTAGCCACACCCACAATGGGGGGAAGAAAATATTCCTCGGACGCCACCAATAAGGCGTGAGAGAACTAGCCTGAAACCAAGTAAGATCAGGAAGTTAATGGGGTCAGGGTGAGGGTGAGAGGGACACAAGCCCTCGGGAGCTGGTACTTACCAAGGGCTTCGCGTGACTCCGATTGCAGCAATCCTGCAGAGTACCGGTACACTAGTGAGCCGGATAGTTTAAGCCAGGAAGTCGGGAGCTGATTGGCAGAAAGTTCGACCTCCAGGGGCATAGAAAACAAAAACTGACTGTCGGCGGCAGCCATCTTAGGTACGCCAAGCCAGAGCATCGGTAACTAATTCACAAGGATAACACCTCTTGGGGCATAGAGGTGAAAAACGGACAATTGGTAGAAACCATCTTAGGTTGAGTGAAGGAAATAAGAAGTGAACTAGTGGGCCTGCAGCACTTATTGTGCCGCCAACTTAAGTACCCCTTAATATATGTCCCATGTCTGCCATTACAGCCACTTCAACTTGGCAAAACAAACCCTTGCCAAGCTTTAAACTCATTTTTATATTACAGATATGTCACCAATAAAGTAGGCCTCAGGAAGCTCAAAGGGGACGGTGCATTGTAATTACAATTTGGACATATACTTTTAAGTTTTACATGTCCTGGTTGTGAAAAACTCACATCCTCTTTTCACTACAGTGAGGCCTGCCTCTGCAATAGGATAAATTTGGGTTACCCTATCACATATAATAAGTCAAAACTTATAATTGGGTGCAGGTAGGAAAGTCATTTTTGGTGCCTGTAAAAATGTAATTTA
The DNA here is from genome assembly GCF_964263255.1 of Lissotriton vulgaris. Taxonomy (NCBI): domain Eukaryota; kingdom Metazoa; phylum Chordata; class Amphibia; order Caudata; family Salamandridae; genus Lissotriton; species Lissotriton vulgaris. Next base: position 14,449 of record NW_028240841.1, on the reverse strand, counting down.
AATTCCTCTTTAATTGTAAAGTTGGATTTTAAATCACTGTAATGAAAATGTCACTTTTATAATGTCTGCACTTTTTTGTCCTAACCATTTGGTGCCTTCAGCCTGTTGCTGGGTTACATGACTGGGTATATTTGGCCATTGTGTATTCCTCTCAGACAGCCACCCAATAGAGGGACTAAGTGTGACTGGATGGGCCATCTCAGGAAGGGAGAGGGCAGAGCTGTGCATAGCCCCACTGTGCCCTGATCCCACACAAAATACATCACACTAGCCTAATGTGTCTACAGATACACTGGGACCTGTGCAGGGTGGCCAGAAATTCCAGACACTTCTAGAAGCACCATACAATTTCTACCACTTCCAAGGGGGCACCAGGTATAAAAATATGACCCTCAGACCCACTCTTCAGTTCACTTCTGTAACTGAGGATGAACTCTCAGAGGACTGCCTGCTGTTGTGGCCTAATATGTGCTTCAGATGGAGTCTTCTGCAGCACCAAGAAATAATGCCCTGCTGTGTGAAGCCTGCTGTGATCAAACAGAGCTCTGCCTTGTTGCTGAGCCTTGCTCTTCTACTTGGTCCCAGGTCTTTCAGGGAGACTCTAAGGGCTAGTTGGCTGGCTACATGATCAGCCACCCATGCTCTTCAAGAACAATGCAAGCTGCCTTCTTCTGCTGAACTTTACCTTCTCAGACATTTTCTTCCAAAAGTTCTTTTAAGTTTGAAGGAAACCAGAGACCTGGCCCAATCCACTTCTTGTATCCAACCTATGCTCTATCGTGGTTTGCCATACCTTTTGACTTTGCCTCAGTCTCGTGCAACTAGGTGTGCATGGTTGGTGCTTTTTTAAGCACTATTTTCCACTTTACATTTTAAAAATTCATAACTTTAGTTTAACTGATTGGATGTTGGTGTCAAATGATTTGTTTTAAATGTACTTTATGTATCTAAATTGGCGTGGGGGTTTTCTTCTGTTGTGTTATCATTATGTTACTGTTTAAATGCTGCATAGATACTTTACACATTGCCTGTAAGTAAAGGCTGACTGCTTTTGTGCCAAGCTACCACTACCATAGGGTTAGGCACAGGTTAATTTTGTGACTTTTTATGGTTCACTCTGTTGCTTGAGAAGGGTTCACACTCCCCTTCAACCAACAACCTAGTTTCTCACAGGTATCCTAAGAATTACCACAGTGCATATCTGATAACCAACGGGTTGGTCCTCTTAGGGTAACAAACACAAAAACCCTTGCCTACTATGGCAATCTGCTCCATCAAACAAAAGGTCCTTTACAGGCCTAAAAATTTGATTTTTGCAGCATAGCAAATGCCTTAACACATGTTTTTCACACAGGAAGGGAGGCTTTCCCACAGCCACAGGAAAAGACAGCAAAGAGCCCTCTGAATGAAGGACTTAAGGATTGCCCCTTTCTCTCGATTTCTCACTTGAGGGGATGTCTTCTGCCCTTTACAGCCTCTGAGACACTGTTTATGTTTGCTGGCAATATCAGCTCTTCTCAAAGGAAACTAGGGCTGCTCTACTGCCAATCCTTGGTGGTCTCCAGAACAGTACCCACTGGTTCTCAGTGGCATACTATACTCAGAGTCTGCACTTTCCAGACACCCATGCCCACAGCTGCTTTGTGGGTGCTACAGTGTGATGCAGCTGAAGGGGATTTTGCTAATATTTACCATCTGGGCCCATTAATACCTTTCACGCTGCATGAGTTTAAAACATGTACCATTATCTTTGTCTATTTTTGGTCCTTTCTTCTGTTGCATGGATCTTGGAAAGTTGACAGGGATTTTCAAAAGTGTTACAGAAATGTATGTAACAAAAAACCTGAGTAAGGAAATAAACCATTCAATATAACATTTGAATAGTAATAAAGACAGACTCTAATTACTTATTAATATGCTTTTATTGAAATTAATATGAATGCTCATCAGGTTCAATACTGTTCAAATCATGGATCATCATACCAGAGAAACAAACATCAATTTAGTAATTCTCAGAAACACATCTCAAATATGAGTGACATGAGAAAGTGGATAGTTATAGAGAGAAAAGAATGACGACATTTGCAGATAAAATATATGCAAATTCAGAATATAAGCACCAATGAAATAACTATAGCATGAATTGCTAATAGTCAGAAAAGCTACCCTCCGGCGAGAGAGTAAGCTGGGCACCCTCAAGGATTTGAGAGCAAAGCCAAAAAGTCAGGATTAGCAGAACAAAAGCCAGCCAAATAGATTAGGAAATAGCAACATGGCTCTCTCCTCTTGCAAAGTCTCTCCTATTCTGCCTCACTATGAAAAATGATCACTAATAGTTATACCATGATTCACTAAAGATACAACCCCCCAAGTATCATCACATGAAAAATCCTTTAACCCTATTAGCCATTACCAGGGGGTGTCTGGTCACTCCATGTTCATTACGTCTAACTTTTCAACAGTTCCTTTGTCTTTAGACAGCTTCCATCATTGACCTTCAGCATTTTTCCAGCTCACTTTTGTATCAAACTCGTACAAGTGTCCACATACTCCACTTGGAAGGAGATAGATTTCATTCATAGTGAAGTAGTGTGGCTCACTGGTTAGAGGCGGCAGACCCAAGAGCAGAGGATGGCCCGGGACCAGGGTTCGATTCCCGGCGCGGCAGGTTTCTGGACCAGGGTCAGTGGACTCGATAATTCTCTCGCCTCGGTGCCCACTCTGATCAGTGATCACACTCGGCAACTCTGGGCATTAGCTTGCCTCACCTTCACTAACGGCCCCACCAGACCGCCGGGGATGCCTGGTCTCACCCTGGAGATACCCATTAAGGGACCATCTCTCAGGGAAGCCAGGAAGGGTTTCGCAGCGGTCGAAGCGCGGAGATACTCCCCCGGGAGTGATTCTAGCGCTATATAAACACGCAAATTAAATTAAATTAAATTAATGTTAATTATTTCCTACACACAGCCATGGGCATCATCAGGAACTCTCGAAGGACAAAATAACATTCTTTTTCTTTTGGTGGCCTACATTTTTTAAAACACATTAAACCTAAAAAGACTTTTGCCGCTTTCTCTGCAAAGCAGTGAAATGTGCTCTAGGAAAAACAAATACATGTGTGATTATCGTTCTTATTTTACAAAACTCCGCTCATTTACGCAATTATTTTATACTTTATGTATGTTTTAAAAATATTATTATTTCTGGCTGTTATTTCTGCATTATCAATTCACATTTACGGCCTACTAGGAAAATACTGGAAAAATTCATTTCTTCCAGCACACGTTTGTGCTGCACACTTTTCATCATCCCCTTTTAGTTTTGCACTGTTATTTTTTCACATCATTTTGTTAATGATTCACACAATGAGTAGTGTGATCCGAGCAGGTTTTATTTTTGCAAAACCCTGCTCCATGAAATGCAATCTCAGAAGATCACCGTGGCTCCTCCTTCAGTCTCACCAGTTCTAGAGGAAACGCAGAGACCTGGTGCTCTGAGCCCTAGAGAGAGTGGTTGAAGTCCATTGATATAAGGCATTGCCAGGCCTGCTGAAAGGGGGTTAACAGCAGCACTATTCCTTTTTTTTCTTACAAGTCTCCTTCTCCACTCATCCTGTCTGAGCAAAAGTTTATAAAGGGGTCTGGATAATTCCATCATTTGTGGGAACCTCACCCAATCTAGTGTAGCAATATCATAGCTCTAATTCTAATTTACACAGACAGGAGTCAGCCCATTGGCTGGCCTATCCATGCACAATATGTTGTGACACTTTGCAGCATATGGACATATTAGATCTGCTGTGTTTTCCCACCCGTTACAGCCCTTCCATTTACTCTCAAACTTCAGATGGACACCCTGATGGGCACTTGAGACATACGTCTGCCCTCTATGCATTCATTGTTCAGGATAGAAGCATCAACTGAATGTTCATGGCTATGTTGCAAACAGCCTCTGATATTGATAGCTTTGTTGCCTGTTTACAGCAGCAGAGTTAACCCTTTCAGGAATTGTAGGGCATTCTAATGGGGCTGTGATTTGTCAGCTGGGGAGCACATCAATTATCTTCAACTAACAGGGCAACTCAAGAGATTTAGAAGATGATAGTTCATAAACAATGCATAAATGATTCCAACTAGGGCAAAACTTCCCTTAGATTTAGATTGTAAACCCAGAAATAATGTATATAAGAACAATGCACTTACGAAAAGTTATATTTAGTCTAAGTGCACACTGTGAAATCACTATACTTTACCCAAAAGGAAAAGTATAATAAAGTGAAATAATATTTGGAATAAATGACAGTCCACCATAAGTAATAAAGAAATTAACATATGAGCTTCAGACAAAGGTTTCACTAATTTAAACTTGAGCTCAAACCCTGGTAGCTATGGCACAGAGTGGACAAGCTTAACTTGGAGAAAATGTGTATAGAATTTAGAAGTAACAAAACAGGTCAAAAGTAAAAAAAAAAACATACCTCAATAAAAATCACACTCAAATTTATGAAAAGAAAAATAAATATAATAAGCAAACTGAAATTAAAAATGAAAAAAGTCCAATAATGGGAAATGGAGATATGAAGAGGAAGAGGATCTACGTGCGATTTGAGGCTGACCTCAATAGAGTATGGGTTGGATACACCTAGCACATTAGCACGGCTAGGGCTTGAAAGTGGAGACGTTTGAAAAAGTTTCTAGGTCCCAGTCTGAAAAGACACCTTTTTTTATTTTTCTGAGTAAAATTCTTCTCCACAAGGGACAAACATGAAATACAATCCAATGTCATGGACCTGCCTGTTGGATAATTTTTGCAGTTGGGCCCCTTAAAGCTCTGAAGCAAAAGGTTTTATAAATTTCCCACAGAGCTATTTGTGCCACACAACCACAATAGTGCACTTCCAATGCCGCCAGGACCTCAAGTGGAGCCCTTTGAGACTTTCAGGGTGTCAGGCAAAGGGCAACAGCAAAGTATGGGAATATCTGGAGAGCTAATGCAAACTAGCCTTCACAAAGGCAGGAAAAGGGTGACTTTTTAAAAGTAATTTTTGTAAAAATGTTTTTATCGAAATCCATCATTAAGTTGGATTTTTAATGTTTATCAAGATAATGGTTTAAATATTTCTCTAGCTGGAGCTTTGCCTGAGTCAACAATACAGTATTAAAATCTACAGTCTGGTTTCCTACATGCGACAGCTAGGCTTGCCATAGTGAAAATAGACTTTTGAGCCTTGTCACTGTGGGAACATGTTGACATTAATTTTCTACATGTCCCACTTTTAAATAATATGTGGCATACCTTGTGGGCTGCTATGCATACATAAGGATGACTGTTGGACCTGGCCCTTCCTGCAGGGTCACTCTCAAACTTTTTGTCTTCCTCCTCCTTATGTTCTGGCCTTACTGTTGCTGGCTTTAGGACCCTGGTCAGTTTACCACTGCTACCCGGTGCTAAAGTGCATATGCTCAGTACTCAAAACATGGTAACATTGGCTTATCCACAATTGACTTATTTAATTTGCTTATAAGTCCCATGTAAAGCACATTATATGTGCCCAGGGCCTGTACATTAATTAATACTTGTGGGTCAGCTGCCCTTATTGTGCCACCCAGATAAGTTCTTTAAACATGGCTTAGGCCTGCCACTGCAGAGCCTGTATGTGCAGCTGAAAACTGCCATTTCAACTTGGCAAGTTAACTACTTGCCAGGCCCAACCCTTCCCTTTATTACATGAAGTCACCCCTAAGATAGGCCTTGGGCAGCCCGTTGGATAGAGAAAACTTGCTAAATTCATTTTTCACTACTGCAAGGCCTATCTCTCCCATAAGTTATTAAATGGGATTATCTTAAAACATCATTTAAGTGTAATTTCCAATTGGGAAAATATAGAGATTTGGAGTGTGGTGTCTCTCGGCTGGATTGAGTGACAGCTAGGCTTTATGCATTCCCTCTAGAAAATATATGTGAGAAAAACAAGGACCCCCTGGGTACCGATATGGATTCCTAGGGCAGGGTAAATACCTATGTGAGTACAAAACCTAGGACATCAGCATATTTAGATGACCAAATTAGTCTAAACTAGCAAGTGTGAAAAATAAACAAAAACTAAAATTGCATACAATATATAAATTTAATACGTATTGATTAAAAATCATATAGACAGGCAAACTATATGATAGGGCTAAAAATACAATTCATTAAAACCAAACAAACATATCATATTCCACTACAATTCTTCAAAATCATACATATAGTGAAGAAAGCAATACGTTCATGAAATTAGATGGCATAAAAAATATAATCATAAAGCAACTCGACGCGCGTTTCGGCAGAAAAACCGCCTTCTTCAGGAGTCTCTGCTGATAATCTAGAAAAGCAATTTATAAAGAGAAAAAAATATATATGTCATACAAGACTACGTACTTTTCACATATTCACATATTTATGTTAACAAATTTTAAAATATTACTGGCTACCCTAAACTTTTATACAAAATGAGTGCATATTATACATCGTGACCTTGTCTCGACTCACACTTACTAGATTTAAACATTATACAATTTTGGTCATCTCATGTCAGTTGATTGACAGATATTCATAGAACTACATTGTACAGTACTTATCCTAATTAACAAGCTGTTTTCAACATATATACATTTACACTACCAGAAACTTCATCAATACATATAGCTTGAGCCACTTGTTCAATGCTAATACCTGACTAATGATAAAACCTTTATATATGAACCGGGATAGGGAAAATGCTTTGAACACATGATGCCAGAGATAACATTTGTAGGGTATATGGTCAAAATCCTTCCTGAGGATATATTTTGTTTACTTTAGAGTATCCTTCCTGATGATTTTATTACGCAGGAGAGGTTTCAGTTTCATGGCTATATCACGATGGCGCGAGATCAAAGAGATGACTAGCTCATAATTCTCTCCTATTAGAAACAAATTATTACCTTATATTCTACAGATAGCGTCCTATTTTTCACTTAAGGTTCGATCGTTGAAATATTACCTTATATTCTACAGATAGCGTCCTATTTTTCACTTGATGATTGATCCTTGAACCACTAATGGGTAGTTCTGGAATACGGACGATGATCAATGGGTCATTCTATATGGTCCTGGAGCTCTGATGATGCAAGCAGAACAGACACTGTAGCATAAGATGTACACCTAGCTATTTGACTTAATAAAAATCACTCACTGAAAATGCCTATCTACACATAAAGGGTTGTTACCCATGAGAAGGGAAATTACCTTCAAGAATCTAGACAGTGAGCTTCGTGTTTCGGCCCGGTTATTGATGTTGCCAGGTAGGACACTTTATTTTATTAGCTGTAAAAATCGAGAATAAGGGACAATAGTCGATAGTAGTACACAGAATTAGTTAGCCTAAGAAAGATATTTAATATTCAATGATCATAGCTATATATTCGGGCGGGCATATACCTACCTCTCGTTTTCACAATGATGTTCTTAAATAGGGATTCTTAAACATATTTTGCGCAGCTCGGTGTTTCCGAAAATTGCGGAACCCGGAAGTCTACAAAGATAAAGGAGAGATTTCTACAATGATGGCATATAGAGGATTATCGACTGGTGTAGAGTGGTAGATGCCACAAAAGGTGACTATCTCTTCTAGGAGAGTTTAAAGTGACAGTTAATTGATAGTCTCCGCTATCATAAAAGATCAATTAACACATACCTTTAGTATTTATAAAACGTTTGTTGACGGGATTCTTGATTGGAGCGGTAAATTATTCGGCGTTCTCGAGACGGCGAAAAATAATGAAACTGAATGGGGGTATAAGCAAAATTGGTGTCAGGCTATTGAACTCCGTTTTTATCCCGCTGTTGATGTTAAAAGGAGGGGGAGGCGGGGGGAGGGGAAAGGGGGGTTTGGGAAAGAAAAACCCCCCGTCTGAACTTGGTGGTTCTTACCTTGGTCAGACGATAGATCAAACGGACAGCAAGATGGTGCTGCTCCAATAGGACGTGGACCTTCACATCGGGTCCTTCAGCCGTGAAAGATACGCTACTTCTAGTGGGCTTGTATTTAAAGCTCCAAAATTGGCGCGAAGTATGTAAAAAGGTAGTAGCCAAAGACGAGGGACTGGGTAAACTCCGCTTTTCGATAAAGCGAACCGTTTCAATATGGCGTTCCAAACAGTCACTACTATAATGAATGACTAATGAAGGCCAGTCCTCGTATTACTTACACTACAAGATAACAATAAAAGTTCAAATACTGCATGGCTGAATGATGTATGTATGCATTCCGTAGTAGGAGAAACGATGAGTCATTCGGGTTCTGTAGTTGCCTACCCGGAAAAAACTCATTCCAAGATGGCGCTTCATTTAGCTATCATTGTGTATTGCTATGGCCGGATATTTACCAAAGGGCCGAGATACCGTTGACAGCACCAAATAGGCAGACTAGTCAATAAAAGGCCATACGGACAGAGATTTATTATATTATTTATAACAATTACGAAATGGCGATAAGTGGTGTCTATTTTCAAAAGAGAAAACAGAGATGAAAGTAGCATTCTTAAATATTATTTAGGGAGCAGTTTAGAGATGAAAATGGCATTCCTGAATATTATTCAATGTAAGGAAGCGTTATATAAATAGATATTTATTAAGTCGCTACACAGCTGTTATGAATTTATCAACTATTATAAGTCAGTGTTGTAGTCAAGGGATAATTAATTAAATATAATCCATACTTGATGGATTGGCATATCAAAACGTGCCAGTAAGTCAAGACATAAGGAACCAATAACCATATGAAAAAGTATGTATAATCATACTTTCAAAAAAAATAAAAAACGAAATAAAAAAATACAAGGGGTAATCATTTCAACAGAGTGGGTCATTTATAAAGGGTATTTAAATAAATAAGTGGTAGATAGGTAGGTTGAAAAATACTGAAAACCCTAAACAATCTTTTATATATTGTTGATTGCTAGGTTAGGTAATAGCGTTCTCCCACTGTATCTCAGCGTTTAATCCTCTTTTGAAGGTGCCCATGGCAAAAATCCAATAGACTTCCCTTTTACGTCTGACTTTGTCGCCCCCTTTGTTGTCAGGGAGTCTAATCTTTTCTAGAATGCACCACTTAAAATCATCGGGTCCATGTTGTTTCTCTGCAAAATGTTTGACAAGGGGTGCCATAGTTTTGTTCGTACGAATGGCGGACCGATGTTCTGTGAGCCTGGTCTGTATGGGTCTAGAGGTTTCACCCACATAGCCCAAAAGACAGGGACACCTGATAAAGTAAATGCAATTCGCTGTTTTGCAGTTCCACATGTCTTTGGCGCTAACTAGGCAACCATTGTGTTCAAAGGATTCTCCCGTAATGATACTATTGCAGGATTTGCAGGATGAGCATTTAACTGTGCCTCTAACCGGGAAATTATTTGTAAGAGATCTTTGGACAAATTCTGAACAGGCTTTATTCTTGGTAAACCGGGAGTGCACGACCAAATCCTTGAGATTTGTATTCCTACGATGGGCGAACATAGGTTTATCTAGCTTACAGTTAGTTGGATTCGAGTTTAAGATGTGCCAATTAGAGTTTACAATGTGTCGCACCGTGTTGTCAAGAGTAGAGTGTTTTGTGATGCACACTAGCTGCGTGTTTACATTGGTAGGCTTAGGTCTGAGGAGATAGTCTCTATCATAAAATCTAGCTCTCTTGTAGGAGTCCCTGATTAGCCTATGAGGGTAGCCTCTATTAAGAAACTTTTGTCGCATACTGCTCGCTTGGATGTCAAAGTCGGCTAAAGTTGAACAGTTCCTTCTAACCCGAAGGAATTGGGAGAATGGTATACTCTCCCTCTGGCATCGTGGGTGGAAACTTTTGAAATGGAGAAGAGTATTCCTAGCGGTTGATTTTACGAAAAGATCCACAATAAGTTTGTTATTCCAATGTTTTATAATTATGTCCAAAAATTCAATCTGGTTATTATTGTATTGTGCTGTGAATTTAAGATTATCATCAGCCAGTTTGATCCATTCTAAAAATTCCTTCAGAGTTTCTTCCCCATTGGTCCAGATAAAAAAGATGTCATCAATATATCTGGACCAATGGGAAATGGACTCATAAAAGGGGGCTACTTCATTGTGGATAACTCTAGATTCGAAAGCTGCCATATAGATATTGGCGATCGATGGGGCAACAGAGGCTCCCATACTGACGCCTCTAATCTGGCGATAGAGGGTATTGCCAAATTCCACAATATTCTCAGTGAGAACAATATGTAAAATATTAAGAATGAAAGCTTTAGGACACTCAATGCTAAATGTATCTATGAACCAACTTGTTGCTTGGATAGCCTCCTTTTGGGGTATATTGCTATATAATGCCTCGACGTCCATAGTTACTAACAAATCTTTGTTGGGATCGAAAGGCAGATATTCAACTCTAGATATCATAGCACTTGTATCTTTAATATATGAGGTAATCTTCGGTATGTGGGGTCGTAGCACTGAATGCCCCATCGATCGCCAATATCTATATGGCAGCTTTCGAATCTAGAGTTATACCATTCTCCCAATTCCTTCGGGTTAGAAGGAGCTGTTCAACTTTAGCCGACTTTGACATCCAAGCAAGCAGTATGCGACAAAAGTTTCTTAATAGAGGCTACCCTCATAGGCTAATCAGGGACTCCTACAAGAGAGCTAGATTTTATGATAGAGACTATCTCCTCAGACCTAAGCCTACCAATGTAAACACGCAGCTAGTGTGCATCACAAAACACTCTACTCTTGACAACACGGTGCGACACATTGTAAACTCTAATTGGCACATCTTAAACTCGAATCCAACTAACTGTAAGCTAGATAAACCTATGTTTGCCCATCGTAGGAATAAAAATCTCAAGGATTTGGTCGTGCACTCCCGGTTTACCAAGAATAAAGCTTGTTCAGAATTTGTCCAAAGATCTCTTACAAATAATTTCCCAGTTAGAGGCACAGTTAAATGCTCATCCTGCAAATCCTGCAATAGTATCATTACGGGAGAATCCTTTGAACACAATGGTTGCCTAGTTAGCGCCAAAGACATGTGGAACTGCAAAACAGCGAATTGCATTTACATGTGTTATCAGTTTTTACTTTCTCTTCACATGTATTCATTGGGTTTGGTATTTCTTCATTTGTGCTGTCATTTTTCGGTAGCAACAAAGTTTCTCTTTCCACTAAGGCAACCCGCGTAGAGTAGCCAATAGATTCTTTTCCTTGTAGCCCCTCTCCAGCAATTTAAGTTTGGTTTTAGTGAGAGCTTCCTCACATGCAAGGGTCGTACTGCATGCTCTTTTTTTTCACTCTTAGGAATTCGCCATAGGGTAAGCTGGCTATGGTGTGGCTGGGGTGAAAGCTACTCGCATGAAGCAGGGTATTTCCTGCAGTTGGTTTTTGGAATAGACTTGTTTCAATTCGCCCTGCTCTGATGTTAATCTGAATATCTAGGAAACTTATGGTGGTAGGATTAATGTGGTGAGTAAATCCAAATTATAGGAATTGTTGTTAATTACATTAATGAACTCAATTGCCTCCATTTCTGTCCCTCTCCAGATAATGAATATATCGTCTATGAATCTCCATAGACGTACTATATGCAAATCATACAAGGCTTTGTGTTCCCCCCTGAGGACATGCTCCTCCCACCAGCCCACATGTAAACATGCGTAGCTGGGGGAGAAGCATGCCCCCATAGCCACTCCTTGTTTTTGCCTGTAGATAGATCCATCAAATAGAAACCTGTTGTTATGAAGACACCAATGTATCATATTGATCAGCATTTTGTTATGGCCATAATGTTCTATGTTGCGTAGTTTCAAATAATACTCTACTGCTAACAGGCCATCTGTATGTTTGATACATGTGTAAAGTGATTTCTTGTCTAAAGTAATTAAAAGATAATCACTTTCCCATTTTACTTCATTTAGCTTGGCTAAAAAGTCTCTAGAATCTAGTATAAAGGAGGGCAGTGTCCTGACAAAATCCTGTAAATAAAAGTCCACATACTTGGATGTATTTTCAAAGGTACTGTTCTGGGCTGAGATAATAGGTCTTCCTTGTAATGGATCAGTACCCTTGTGAACTTTGGGAATTAAATAGAATGTGGGCAACTTCGGGTGATTGTTTAATAGGTACTTATTCTCCTCCTTTGTAATCAAACCTTCCCGTGTCCATTTGTTTAAGTCTTTTTTATATAGTTCATTTGCCTTATGGACTGCTGCTCCATTAGAGATTTCAGAGCATTCTAAATCATTTTAATGTCTGAAGCCCTCTTCTCTGTACATTTTCTTGTCCCACAGGACAATATTGCCCCCTTTGTCCGCCCGGTTTATCACTACCGAGTCATTGTTCTTCAGTTTGGCCATCAATTGAAAGTATTGTTTTTCTTTATTCCCAGTGATAGATTTATTTGTGCACGTCTTTTTGTAGAGAGATTTTAATTCATCAACTATCCTGTCATGGAAAACATCTACTGCGTCCCTGGGCATTATTGGGACGAATGTTGATGGTGCTTTGAAAGGACTATTACCTCCCTTTCCTCCAAAGATATTTTCTTCTTGTAGGAGATCTTGTGTATTGGGGGTCATCTCATTTGTTTCTTCCGTTCTTAGATTATGTAATGTCCTTAATAGGGGAATTTCCCTTACCGAAAGGTCCACCTTTTCTTGGTTTGAATGTGGAGTTTTACCTTGTTCTGTTATGGCAGGTTTCTTGATGGCAAAATACTTGGTTAATTTTAACTTCCTGATGAATTTATATACATCTACTCTTGTCTTAACAAAATCGAAGTTACTTTCAGGACAATAGCTTAAGCCCAGGGCCAATAGTTGCTTTTCCGCCTCATTGAGCTCAATTTTAGTGAGATTCACGATTGTTTGGTCAGTATTAATGGTCCTATTTACTTGTTCCAATTGAGTCTTTTCTGCTGCCATTTTCCGCGCCCTCTTGTCGCTCTGTCTGTGTTTGCGGCGGTGCCTGTTTCTTTCGGTGTTTGAACATTTAGTTTCTGTTGGTAACGCGGCCTGAGGGACTGGATTCTTTGTTCTCGAATGTATTCCAATTCCTCCGCGTATGATAAAGGGCCCAATGATTCAGAAGTATGTCCTGTACTTCCCCTATCAGAGTCCTCATCGCTAGAAATTAAACTCCCTTCAGAACTGAAGCTTACTGGTAGCACTGTTGAGGTTGACGCCTGGTTTCCATTCACATTGCTTGCTGTTGCTGCAGGGGTTAATTTATTTATTTTTTGTTTTTTCACCTGATCATATTTTCTCGCAAATGTGAAAACTTGACCTCTATCGTAATCATTTTTGTCCCGACTGAATTTCCACACTTTTCTTCTCTTAATAGTATCTTCTAATTTCATTTTTCTTCCGTGCATTTCTTTAATCAGTTTTTCTATGGTTTCTTTATTTTTCGCATCTGTGTATATATATATAGTTTTTTAAAGAAATGTATTATTATGAACTGACTGTGCGATTACATGTTTTAATCTTTTTACTTTCTGTACTACTTTTATGTGTTTTTATGCCAAAATAAAGTATAATTAGTACACCTGATAAATTAGTGTACTAAACAAATGAAGCATGAACCCCCAAAAAAGTATTAACAAGTTTTTTTTTACATTTAGAAGGAGCCAAAAAATACAGAAACCAAAATAATAAACATAAATAACTAAAAAAATGTCTCTTTCTCAACAGTACATTTAAAAAAAAGATGAAGAAAAAGAAAAGCTCTCCAATGAATGCCAAAAGTGTAAGCAAATAATCTAAATTACATTGTAAAAATATTGCAAGTTGTTCATAACATTTAATATGCATAGAAATTACATATATTTTAATAATTCTTTAATTCACAGACAGAATGTGGGAACTGCAACAAATATCAAATCACAATAGAGGGAAGATTATTGACTTAGAGGCGACACGCTTATAATAATAAGAAAGGACACATTTGAATTACACTAACAAGTACACAAATGTTTGCAAGGTTAGCCCATTACCAAAGAAGATATTGTTGAAAGTGTAAGAGTATCAAATAGCACACCAAATGTGACTGAAATTCAAGTTAGGAATGTCCCTCAGAACTCAAGCAAAGCAAGCACAAGACCCAACAGAGACAATACTAAAATTATATAATTCCCCAAGTTCCTTAAGAAGTGATTGGACCACTCTGTTCTATAGAAAATCTAAAAAGACTAATAAATTCAACAAGGAAAACACTGAGAGCATTCCAACATATGACTAAATACAAATTTCAGAATATTTTAAAATAACACCTATTAACTAAGATGTCCTACTACATGGCAATGACAAGAAAAGAATCAAGATGTAAGCAGCTAATAGACATTTACTAATTCCAAGACATTGTAACACACAGAAGATGGATGGCATTTAAATCATGCACA